>NW_007728520.1:10211-19196 GCF_000696425.1 Galeopterus variegatus | reverse complement strand
GCCGTCGGAGGGACGGAGGGGTCCGCTGGGCGAGCAGAGTGTTGTCGGCCCTGGGACAACCCACACGCGGCCGCGGATTTCACCTGCCCTGTGGGCGCTTCCCGTGCAAGCTGAGGGCGCGGCCCGGGCCGGCCACGGTCACCCCGCTGCGGCCTCGCGTGGCTTCCGCGCTTCGTGTAGGGCCGCACCTCCGCGCTGGACCCGAGATCCCTTGACGGCGCGGGGCTTGCTTTGTTCATGCTTGCGTCCTGGTAGTAGTTGTTGGGTGGAGGGCGGTAATCAAGCCTGTTAGTTGCCTGGATTTGGAAATCAGACGGACGTGGACTGGAATCCTGACTCTGACATTTACTATGAAACCCTCAGATATATTACTTACCCTTCTGAGCCTCCGTTTTCCTGTCTTATAGGTAGGAATAGCCGATTACACGTACATCTCAGATTTTATGAAAGGATTGAATTAAGATAGGTGAAGAAATTAGCATGGCAGCTGGTAAACAGTAAGCATGGAAGAAATGGACGCTTCCACGAGCCGTGCCTGGCTTTAACCTAGAGCACAGACAGCCCCACCCTGGACCTTGCCCCTCCCTTCCTGCTGCCTCATGTCCTATCTTCTGGAATTTTTCACTCCACACCCACGCCTTGGATCTGAGCACAGACACCCCCACCCGCCCACCACCATGGTTTTGTGCTTACTGTTTTCCTGTATATATTTCTGGGAAACCGGTCCTCCACTTGGGACTCCCCCCCACTTTCTGAGCTTTTCTTGTGCCGGCAAGCGAGTGGTGCAGCCCTGGGTGCTGGCAGTTTGCTCACCTGCAACAGGCACCTAGGCTGCTAGGCTGCGTGTTAAAATGCAGCTTCCTGGATCCCACCCTCAGTTTGAGCACCCCTACTGCAAACAGACCAGTTGCAGAGATTTGGGGTTCTGTTCATAGGGTATCCCAGGTCCCCAGGGTCCAGTCAGTGTGGCCCTGGCATGAATCATGGCCGAAACTGGGGCTCCAAAGTCTGGGCAATGGAGAAACATGTTAGGGGGACAGGAGCAGGCACAGTTCAGGGATCAAGGTGACAGATTTGCTGGACATATAATAAGGAGGTGATGGTCTCTTGTTCAGAGAAGCTTACAATTCAGGGTCTGCTGTCAAAAACAAGGTAGGATTCCTTTTAGTTGACACAGCTCAACAATTTCAGCTACACTAAGCGTCAAAGAGTTAATCCCCAGAAATGAAGTTTCCTTGGAAAGACAACCATGGCTGAGGGCTTCTGTGGCACTGTGTGCCTCTACTCAGGGGGCTGGGCAATGCTTACCTGTGCCCTTACTCTTTATTCAGTCCACAGAATTAAGAGCACGGGCTTTGAGGAAAGGAGAACTTGGGTTCCAATTCTGATGGTCATTCATTCATTCAGAATCCATTAACAAAGCTGGCTGAGTGTCTTCTATGTGCCATATGTCTATTTAGGTTCTCAGAAGGCAGTGGTTAACGAAACAGGCAAACCTCTGCCCTCATTGGGCTTATGTTCTATCAGGAGAGACAGACAATACACAAACAGATCAGAGCTGTGAGTGACATGAAGAAAACGTAGATGGGGGAGGATGTGCTCGCCATTTTTCATGAGCTAAGCAGCTCTCTGCGGAGGTGACATTGGCCCTGAAGTTTGAATGACAAGGAGGAGCCCCCATGTGAACACCTGAAGAAAGAGCCTTCCAGGAACTGCCAGTGCAAAGGCTCTGAGGTGGGAATGGGCTTTCCGTATGTGAGAGCCAGTGGAAGGAAGATTCCCCAGGCTGGAGTGTGGTGAATGAAGCCGGAAGAGAGAAGAAATGAGAGCAGAGAGGTGGGGTCTGGGTCATGTGGTGCTCTATAGACCACGAAGGGAGTTTAGATTCTGTTTTGAAGGTAATCAAAGGCACCTGAAATGTTTTGAACAGAGGAGTGATGAAATGTGACATATTTCTAAAATGTCACCTGGGCTGTTGCATGGGGAACTGGCTGGTGCGGGGCGGAGGGAGCAGGCATAGAGCCAGCAGAAGGCCAGGTAGGAGGCCCTCCGTCTGACTTCCCTTGCCACACTGGCCTGTGCTGCTGAGGCCCCAGAATGCCTTGCAGCCACCTCTACCCAAATTTGCACAACGCCTCAATCCATCTCTTTTCTGTTTGAGAGATGGCCTAGGCATCTCTCCCTCTTCCCCTAGCCTCCATGAACACAGGGTGCAGGAGCCCAGAACGGCTCCCTCCCACACTCTGCAGCCTCCTTCATTTTCTCTGCAGACAGTCTTCCCACCACCTTATTCCAAAGCTCTGGATGACTGTTCCAGAAGCCAGTGAGATGTACGATCATCTCCCTCTCACACACAAATGCCATGGCAACGACAATTCTGCAACAACAGTAAAGGAAGCTAGACTGGAATTTGCCAACCCAGAGAGCCAACCATCTGGGAGGCCAAACCCTCCGAATGTTGCCCATTCTAAGTGCTCATCTCAACCAGGCTTTTGCACAAGAGGCCACATTTAGGTGGCATAAGAATAAACAGTGGTGCATATGAGAGCTCTCTAAAGTGTGTATTTTCCTGCCCCGGTGTGACTGAGATGATGAGAAAAGGAAGCAAAAGTGGGGGATGAGATTTGAGCTAGCCAACGTAGATTTTAGCAATAGGAAATTTAGATTATCCATAGTGGGAGGACCCTACATATAAAACATGGCCCAGGTAGTTTATATCCGTGAATCTATCTTCAAGCACACCAATCTTTTAGAAGTTTACTTTCCACAGAGGCAGAAATTTATGTATATTGGTGTGACTGAGATGATGAGAAAAGGAAGCAAAAGTGGAGGATGAGATTTGAGCTAGCCAACGTAGATTTTAGCAATAGGAAATTTAGATTATCCATAGTGGGAGGAACCCTACATATAAAACATGGCCCAGGTAGTTTATATCCGTGAATCCATCTTCAAGCACACCAATCTTTTAGAAGTTTACTTTCCACAGAGGCAGAAATTTATGTATATTTTAATCAAAGTCCCCAGTAAACTTAACCCTCTGGGCTTGAATTTCATGGGCTTGCTTTTTGTGCTAATAATAGTGTTCCTGAGAAATACATAACATCTGCTAGGAATTGTGCCTAGGCCTTCACGTGTATTATCTCATTTACTCTTTCTAACAACTTATGAGGATATACCACAATTATCTTCTTTTTGATTTTATTATTTTTATTTTTATTTTTTTGGTGGCTGGCCAGTACCAGGATCTAAACTCGTGACCTCAGTATTGCAAGGCTGCACTGTAACCAATACCTTCTTTTTTAAAGATGAGAAACATACTGAGAGATGTTACGTGCCCCAGGCTAGTGGAAGAGGAAGAAGTAACTGAAGCAAGTGTGAACTCTTGACCTTCACTAAGAGGTCAAAGCAGCTGGACTGATGCCCTGGTTCCAATGTGCCCCTGTAGTGTTCTCATCTATGCTCTGAGGAGATCTTTCACCGGCTACTATTAGGGGACACTGCCAGAGACAGGGTCTGGCGGTCTTGGAGGGATGAAATCCAGCCTAGCAGACTGTGAGGCCCCTGCACATGTTGGAAAGGATCAGAGCAAGAATGCTGTGGATGGAGTCAGCGGGAATGCATTATCAGCATGACATGCAGCAGCCATGGTCTGTCCTGATATTGTGTCACCAGTGCGCTGTCCCCACCTTCATTTCCCATGCAGCATGGAGCCCTGGGCCCAATGCCAGGTGCAGGACCTACTTGGGGTCTTTCCCTTCTCCATTCTTCAAGCCGAGTCCGGCTACCAGCTGCCAGTATGAGAAGAGAGGAGGCTGGGAAGAGGAAGATACAGGCTCCCGGGTCTCAGTTTCCTTCTTGTGCAGAATGATGAGAGAACATCAGAAGGAGTGTCCAAATATCTTGTCTGGGCCACGACACCCTACCTGGAGGCTGACCAGGGTCTGAGGTGGGGCAGGGTCTTGAGAGGTGTGGAGCTTGAAGAGGGTCTGGTCGGGACCACCTCTGCATGCCAAGAGTGGGTGTCGCAGCCAACCAGAGCCCCCTGGGGGAACTGGGGCCCAATGGCCAAGAGCCCAAAGCCAGGGTGCCCAGGAGTCAAAGGAGGGATCATGGGAAGCATGCTTGGAGCTTGCTGGAGGCAGGGCGGAGGCAGAGGCTGGGAAGGATTGCTTTTTCTTGCCTGCTGCCTAAATCCATAGGAGCTTTGAGGGGACACTGGGGACAAGTGAAAGTAGCCCAGGTTGAGGTGGAGGTGGGGAAGGGTGGGGAGAGGACTTCCCTAAATTGCAGAACGTAGGGGAGACCCCTGTTAGAAGGGGCCACGTTCGAGGACAAGAAGAGCTGTTTTGGAGGGAGGCTAGTGAATCTGGCTGAGGATATGTGGAGTTGTGGTGGCAGAGAGGACTAGCCGGTGACCACAGGAGCTCAAGAGAGAGGCCAGGCTAGACAGGCACACCTGGGGCCATCAGTCAGACAAGACATGCTCATGGCCGTACCTGGCAGGTCTGGGCTTCCTTCCTGCCTCCCTGCTTGACCAGGAGCTCTGGGAGGCCATGGACTGCGCCCAGTTCATCTCAGAAACCTCAGCTCCTGGCCAGGGCCACCCAGTCCCAGCACATGTGGGTCAGAGCTTCCTCCCAAACCTGGGAACTCCTTAACTCCCTCTGCTTCTGTTCACCCTGCTCCCATGTCATAGCAGGCTCTATTTCTTCTTCCCTGTTGTGAGCTGAATCATGTCTCCCTAAAAGATTCATTGAAGCCCTAACTCCTGGTACCTATGAATGTGACCTTTGGAAACAGGGTCTTGGCAGATGTAATCAAGTTAGATTCAATTAAGGGCCCTAATCTAGTATGACTTGTGTCTTTATGAGAAGAGGCGACCAGACACATAGGAACAGCAAGCGACAGTCGAGGTAGAGACTGGAGTGGTGCAGCTGTGAGACCAGGAATGCCGAGGATCAACACCGGAAGCTGCAAGAGGCGAGGAAGGATCCTCCCCTAGAGCCTTCACATAGAGCACGCCCCTGCCAACACCTTGATTTCACAATTCTGGCCTCCAGAACCGTTAGCCTTCCTACAGCAGCCTCTCCACTGCCTGGCCCAGACCCTTCCCTCCGTCTTCTCTTTTCATCCAGCAGCCCCCATGGAATGGGAAGGCTAAGTCACCTGTGAGTGTCCAAGTGCCCTGCACTGTCCCACATCTTTTCCCATGCTGTTCCCTCTGCCTAAGCTGCCCGCTATACATCCTTAATAATCCAGGTTGGCAGGATGCATAGAGGGCCAATGAAAGATTGCAGAAAGAACTGGCTGGCTGGCTGGTTGGATGACAGAAAATCCAGGGAAACTTCAACACAGCTGGCTCTGTGTGAGCAGTGTACCCTTGCGGCCCTGGCATTAGCAGGGAGACATCCAGGGTTTATGTGACCCAATGTTTATCCGGTTGGGGGAGGAGTCTCCTTTAAGAAAAAATACCAAAATAGGTACAGGGCTCTCAAAGGGGTCTGTGCAAGTGAGGGACCCCCGATGCTTAAGCTTAATTAGTGTCATGGCAAATTCACCTCTGCTGTTAGCTTTGCTGGGAAAAGAGGCACACCCTCAGGGCTGTGATGCCTGGGCCACAAGAGCTTGGCCGCTGCTGCATTTACCCACTTCCCCCCGGCCCTGACCACTAACCACAGGCAGCACTTTCACCGAGATTGCTTCCCTTTGAGGTCTGCAGGTCTGAGGTGGCCCAGGAAAGCCTTGGCTTTCTCAGGAACACACCTTCATCAGCCACCAGCCCTGCCAGGGTGAGTGGTCGCCTTTAAAGCTTCTCCTAGTCTTCCCTCCTCTTTTCCGGCTGAGCTCCACGTGTCTTTTACGGAGGCAGTGACGTGGGGGGAAGGAAGCTGAGTCGGGGAGTCAAGGAGACTTGCACGCAGGCTGGTGACACTGGAGTGTCCTGTGGTATGTTCATTTCCAAAGCTGCTGTAACAGATTTTCAGAAACTACTTGGCTTAAAATGACAGAAATTTATTCTCCCTGTTCTGGAGTCTGCAAGTCTGAAATGAAGGCCACACCCCCTCTGAAGGCTCTGGGGGAGGTCCTTCCTTGCTCCTGGTGTTTCTTGGCTTCACTCGGCCTTTCCTGTGTCTTCTCCTCTTCTTCTTCTTTTTTTTTTTTTTCCTTTTTGTCTTTTTTACTGACCTGTAACGGGATCGCAACCCTCGGTGTCGCACCCGGGGACCGGCAACGAGATCGCAACCCTCGGTGTTGCGCCTGCACCGTGCTCAGCCAGTGAGCGGGAACCGGTCTCCACATGGGATCCGAACCCTCAGCGGGAGCGCCGCGGCGCTCCCAAGCGGCGCACTCTCCAGTGCGCCACCGGGCCGGCCCTTCTCCTCTTCTTATAAGGACACCCATCACTGGATTTAAATCTCACCCTAAACCCAGGATGATGTCATACTTGCATCTGCAGAGACCTTTGCCCAAATGAATACATTTACAGGAAGCAGGGGTTAGAGCTTGAACTTATCTTTTTGGGGAACACGATTCAGCCCATAACACATGAGAACAATGATGTGACCCAGCCTCACCCTGGGGGGGCTGAGAGAAGTGAGCCTGAGCCGTGGGAGGGCTGCTGGCCTGCTCAGCAGCTGCCTGGGGCTGGGAGGTGAACCAGGTCCGCCCCCAGCCCCCACTAGCAGCAGCCACCCTACCCCAGGGAGAGCGTGCCCAGGGGGCCCACCAGTCATGGTGCGTCCTGCGCTGGAGGACTTTGCCTCTCTTTCCTTCTGTCTGCTCCTCTCACACCCCAGCTCAGCGCCTCCCCCTGCAGCTGTGCAGCCTCCCCCCCTGCTCCCCTCTGCTTCAGGCCCTGGTCCACCCCTCCTTCCCTCCCTCCCTCCCTTGGACTGGTATTGGCTCCCGTTTTAGATTCCTGGCCCTCTCCCTCCTCTGTCTCTATGTGCTTCCCCTCCTCCTGCTTCCCCTGCACTCGCTGACTCTTCTTCCTGGTCTCCTCCTTTGCTCCAAGCAGAGAGCGACAGTGGGGAAGGGTGGCAGGAGGGCACCCTCTCCTGAGCCTCCACCATGGCTGACGTGGCTGCATACATGCTCAGTGGCCCCTCATGAGGTCCCCGTGTGGAGATGGACTCTGGGCCTGCCTCTTCCTCATCGTGCCAGGCCTTGATCCCACAGAGGCTCCTCCTCCTTCAGTCTGTGCACCTGTCCCTCACTGAGGTCCTCCTCCACCAGTCCACACACCTGTTGCTCCCCCTTTCTAGAAGGGACCTCCCTCCTGAAGCACACTCACTGGCTGGTTCCACCTTATCACCTAGTTACCANGCGACAGTGGGGAAGGGTGGCAGGAGGGCACCCTCTCCTGAGCCTCCACCATGGCTGACGTGGCTGCATACATGCTCAGTGGCCCCTCATGAGGTCCCCGTGTGGAGATGGACTCTGGGCCTGCCTCTTCCTCATCGTGCCAGGCCTTGATCCCACAGAGGCTCCTCCTCCTTCAGTCTGTGCACCTGTCCCTCACTGAGGTCCTCCTCCACCAGTCCACACACCTGTTGCTCCCCCTTTCTAGAAGGGACCTCCCTCCTGAAGCACACTCACTGGCTGGTTCCACCTTATCACCTAGTTACCAGCTTGGTTACCACCTGTCCTATCCCCTGACACTTGTTACTGTCAGGGGGAGCCTCTGGCCCTCTCCTTGCTCCCTGGGGAAAGGAACCACGAGTCCACGTGGCCATCCTCCTGTGGCCCAGCTTGCCCTCAGCCCTTCGGGTGGCTCCCCTTTGCCAGCTCCCCAGCGGGCTCTCCCTGATGGACACCCACCCTGCTTGGCCCCTTCCTGGGCTGGGTGCATTTAATTCAGGGGGAAGGAGCGAGAGCCCCTCTGGTTCTGAGTCAGCTTATTTCCACAGCTTCTTATTTCTTGTGTTCAGCAACAGAGCTGACATTTTAGCCCTTTCCCACCTGGTGACTCTGTTTCCTAACTGATTGTGAATGTGGAGGTGAGGGGCTGAGATTAATGAACACCCTCAACCACCTCACCCTTGGGATGTGTGGTTATTTATTTTTATTGTCTCTTTGTTTATTTTTGCTGTTCCCCAGGACAGTGATGAGGTACCCTAGGGCAAGCCTGGGTCTAGGTCATTTGCAGTGATATCCTCAGTGCCTACATGCATGATGAACATTGAATTCACGTTTCATCCCGTTTAACAGAGGGAGCAGAGTGGCCCCAGGGCTCAAGGTAGCACTGCCCATAAATGAGAACTGGGATTCAAATGAGTGTCTCCCTGACCCTAATGAGGCTCTGACCTCCATGGTCAAAGACTCAGTGACTCACGCAGAACATGCAAGTCCTTAGTGGCCTGGGGGTTGTTGCCCACCCACAGCCCTTGGTGCCCAGGGACCAGGGACGGTGAGAGACCAGGACTCACTTCCTCCTGTGCTTCTCGGCTCACCCCCACCGGAAGCCCTCCCTCGGGTATCATTTCCTACGGAGGAAATCTCCTTTGTCCATGGAAGTGCAGATCTGGCTGTGAGAGCAACAGCCTCTCAGGGGCTATTGTTTGGCACTTCCTTCTTGGCAGGCAGCCCGGGCCCCTGGGCCCCTCTGCTGCCCGCTGTCCTGTCCAGCCGGGCTCTCCGAGAGGCCCCCAGCTGGGGGAACACTGCGGAAGCAGCAGCCAATTAGTCAGTCGCATAACTATGACTTGGCTTCTGCCCTCAAGGAGATGAGGGTGTGATGTAAGACCTCAGGCCAGAACCATCTAGAACCATCCAGAACCACCCAGCTCAGCCCTTCTCAAACTCCTCACCAGAGACTATGAGAGATAATAAAACTATTGCAGTCGTTGTTGTTTTAATGGTGGGAAAATATAACATACAGTTTGCCATCATAACCAGCTTAAAGTGTACATTTCAGTGGCATGAGTACAATGACCATCCATCCCCAGAACTTTCTCATCTCCTCAAACTGAGACCCAGTATCCA
>NW_007728520.1:6105-9636 GCF_000696425.1 Galeopterus variegatus | reverse complement strand
AGCTCAGCCCTTCTCAAACTCCTCACCAGAGACTATGAGAGATAATAAAACTATTGCAGTCATTGTTGTTTTAATGGTGGGAAAATATACAGTTTGCCATCATAACCAGCTTAAAGTGTACATTTCAGTGGCATAAGTACAATGACCATCCATCCCCAGAACTTTCTCATCTCCTCAAACTGAGACCCAGTATCCATTAAACATTAACTCTGCATTCCTTCCTCCCCGCAGCCCCTGGCAACCGCCATTCTGCTTTCTGTCTCCAGATTTGACTCCTCTAGGTATCACATATAATAGGAATCACACAGCATTTGTCCTTTTGTGACTGGCTTATTTTACTTAGCAGATTGTCTTTAAGGTTCATGCCTGTTGTAGCATGGGTTAGAATTTCCTTCTTTTTTATGGCTGAACAATATTGCATTGTGTGGGTATACCACAGTTTCTTTATCCATTCATCCCTCGATAGGTACTTCCTCCATGGTTGATTCCACCTTTGCCTACTATGAATAATTGCACCGTGAACGTGGGTGTACAAATTAATAGATCTGCAACATAACCAGCGCCACTTTTGACAAGCCCAAGTACAAAATGGCACAACCCACCTCTTCCCCTCGCCTCCCCGCTTCCCTTTACGAGAAGCCTCTTGACTTAAACAGAAACCCCTTTTGCTTCTGCAAGGACGCAGTTCTCCACCCCGATCCACATGAGCGTAATGACACTCTTTGATGGTATCAGCCAGCCCTTGGTGCCCTATATAAGCTCTACCACCCCCACACCTGGTGCTGTCCCCCATTTTCAGGGCAGCCCCAGGCTGCCTGCCACTTTGAGCACAGCCTGGTAGATTTTCTTTCTTTAATAAAGCTTGAACGGTACCCGGCATCTCGGCTCACTTTCTTTCATAAATATCTCTTGGAGATCCTACTCTTAATTCTCTGGAGTGTAAATCCAGGAGTGGGATCAGATGGTACTTCTGTTTTTAGTTCTTTGAGGAGCCACCATCCTGTTTCCCACAGCAGCTGCACCATCTTCTGTCCCTGCAACACTGTATGAGGCTCCACTTTCACTACCTCCTCGCCAGTGCTTGTAACTTTCTGTTCTCTTGGTGACAGCCAACCAAGTGGGTGTGAGGTGGCCTCTCATTGAGGATAGGATTTCCATTTCCCTGATGACAGTAATGAGCATCTTCTCAGTTGCTTGTTGGTCATTTGTACATCTTCTTTGGAGAAATGTCTGTTTAAATCCTTTGCCCATGTTTTAATCAGGTTGTTTGTTATTTGCGTGTGTCCGTTTTTGTTTTAAGCTGCTACGTTTCAGGGTGATTTATTATGCAGAAGTAGTAACAAGCTCTTCCTGAGCACCAGGAGAAAGACTGGGGTCCCACACCCTCCATCCTGAGCCCCATCTGTCCCCTCTCCGTGGGCTGCCCTCCTGGTCGGAAGGAGCCCAGGAGTGAGTGCCCACCCTGTCCTGGATGCTCGCCTGGGATGCCCTCCCACACCTGCCCTTCCTCCCTCTCAGCCTCCTCTCTGGCTGTTTCATAAATCTCACCCCACTTTTCTTCATGGTGTTCCCACCCATATGGCCATGGGATGCAGGTCTAGCTCATGAGCAGGAATCTTTGGGGGCATTGCCAGGAAGACTTCAGATTCTGGCACAACTCTACTCCCTTCGGTCCACTTGAACACCAGTGTGATGGTTGGGGTAACAATAATCTTACTAACTTGAAGACTAGGGCCAAGAGGATGACCTAGATGTTGGCCCCACAGTGCTGAGCTGCTGAGGCTGGGACTGCTCTCTCTGCTTCCAGAGTTCATGGCAAGTGAGAATGCCAGGCCCTACTTGTTTGGGCTTCCGAACCAATATGGGATGGGACCTCATCCCAGCACTCAGGACTTGCCCTGGGTGCTCCTGGTGTGATCTCTCATCTGCCTGTCCTTGGTACACAACCTGTGCTCAGCTTGGTTAGGGCCCCACTGCCTAACCTTCCCTGTTCTGTAGGACCCCAATCCACTGGGTACTCCCACCAGGAAAGAGGGAAGCCCTCCCCTCTCCTGCCATCTCATTGGCTCCACCCCATATTCCCAAATCCTTTCTGAGCCTGGAGTCCTGCCTAAGGCTTCCCTGGGGCTGTGGCCCTGCTGCTGGCTTGCCCTCCCCTAAGTTTTGCCCATGGCCAGTCCTCTGCCTGGCAAATTGCTGCTGTAGAGAAAAATATAACTTTAACATGCGCAATTTGCTTCTGTATTAATGCTTGCTAAAAATGAGAAAACATAACTAACACCATTTTAAGTAAGGCAGCTCCTAAGAGGTTATGTAGAGGCCAGGCATAGTCAAGGCAGGCCCAGGCACACTAAATTCCAGGAAGGGAGTAACCACCACCCGGTTCCAGGAACTGACCAGTTCCTTATCTAGAGGCCACCTGGCCAGACCACAAGGAAGATAAACGATTGGGAAATTTACTGTTCCTTATCAGTGTGCCAGCCCGCTAAAGCCCACCAATAAATCTAAAGGTCACCTCAGATAACCAGTAAGCAGTATACAACTCATCCTGTTGCAAAAGTCCGTCTAAAAACTGTATAAAAACCTCCTGTGTTAAGGGCTCAGGGTCGCTCCTGTCCAGGAGACTGAGTGACCCCAGCATGCTGGAATAAACTCCTCTTGCTTGATTGCAATGGTCTCTGTCTCGTGGTCTTTGTGAAGTGAGCCATCCCGACGTGTGGGATTTGTGCACGGTGCACAAGTCTTACACTGCCAGCACACAACCTCCTGTTTCATGCTCCTAGATTTCCCAACTCTTGGCCCCACCTGTTCCTGAAGGAAGGCAGCTGTTGCAGAGGGGCAGCCCCTGTATCTCTGCCCAGGCATTCTTGGACTGCACAAGCACTCTCAGGCCCTGCTATGGGGCAGGCAGGAAGTCCTGAGCAGTTCACACTCCCCAGCTCCCTTGCCCCACAAGGAGTCCATTCTACTCATGTTCTGCAGTGTCCCAGAGGCGCCCAGTGGGAGCAAGCCCAGCAGCCCACAGTGGCCATCAGTGCATTAGGGCGCCGCCCTTTACCCATCTCCCCCCTTCCCTGTCTCACCTTCCCACTCCCCTGCCAGTGCAGGGTTCTCCTCCCAGGCTTGTACCTGAAGCCCTGTCTCTTCTCTGATCTGTGGGGACCTGAACTGGGACAGCACTGAAGTAAGAAAGAGCCCACACTTGTGAGGGGCTGATGTCCTCCTCAGAGGAACAATTTGGTGACTTTCGGTTGGTGAAAGCCTGCATTCGTTCCTGTAAGAAATTAGAGAAACACCAAAAGAGACAGGGGCAAAAAGCAGGATGAGGCACAGTTAGGGGTCCTGGTAGGGGCATAGGCCAGGGTATCCAAGAGTTCAGTGAAATAGCTTAAGTTGTCTTGGATGACCCCAGACTCATTTACATAATAACAGCGTTCCTCCCCCGAGAAGAGGCAGGTGCCTTCCTTCTCGGCTGTAAGGAGGTCAAGGGCCTGACGGTTCTGTAAAGTGACTGTTGTGAGTGAGGTGACC
>NW_007728520.1:3124-3963 GCF_000696425.1 Galeopterus variegatus | reverse complement strand
AGGCCAGGAAATTAAGGAGAGCAACAGTGTGGGCCTGTGAATCCTCATAGGAGGGGCTCCAGAGGAGGAGGCCATCCACATATTGTATTAAAGTGCTAGAGGTTGGGGGAAGTTCAGACAAGTCTTGAGCTGAGGCCTGACCAGAAAGTGGGGGCTATCCTGAAACCCCTGAGGTAGTACTGCCCAGGTGAGTTGTTGGGAATGGCACATGTCAGGATCAGTCCTGTACTAAATGGTATGAGCCGTTAGTCTTTATAACCAGAAGGGTTGGTGTATTGAAAGGTGAGTGGGTGGGCCATAAGAGATAAGAAGAAAGGAGTTTGTGTACGATGGGTTTTAAGCCTATTAGGTGTTTGTTAGCCATGGGGTACTGTGGGACATCAGGGAACAAAGAGGGGTTCAGCGATTTAACAAGGATAGAGGAATGGTTCGTAGCAATGGAGGGAGAAGTGTCCCATACTAGGGATTGACCTCAGGTCCTGGGCATCATCAATCCTTCTCCCAGGCAAAGCTGAGAAGCGCCAGTAGGGATGGCCATGAAGCCAAAGGCTGTAGGTTGGGGACCGGGCCACTCTCTCTCTCATGAGTGGCGCAGTCAATCCCCCAGTGACCTGGCCATTTGCAGTGAGGACAGGTTATGACAGGCCTATGCCGAGTGGCCTGGTTGACTGCATTTGAAGCGGTTCCCAGGTGGCTTGCCCCTAGAGGCAGCTGGCTTTGGAGTATGTGAGCCACAGATGGCATGAGCCAAGAGCTGGTATTTGGCCTGATCTCTTTAATAGTTTTTTGGATATCAGGGGCTGATTGGGTAATGAAATGAGAGTGTAAGAGGGCCATGC
>NW_007728520.1:0-1075 GCF_000696425.1 Galeopterus variegatus | reverse complement strand
GGCTGATGGATCAGAAGATTGATCCAAGTCTGGAAGGAGAAGGTGAGCATGAGCTAGGAGAATTTGACACATAGGACAGTTTTGACAGAGAGAAGAACACATTCAGAGATAGGAGAAGGCCTGAGCAAGGAATCTCTACAGCTTTTGCCATTTCAGTGAGTGTCTAAATTGAGTGCCATCTTGCGGCCACTGGGATCCATTGTAATGAGGCGTTTGAGTTTTAATATCTCCCTGGAGGCCGAGAAATTGGCCAGGAGATGGCACAGAGGCATAGAGCGGCCCAAAGGCATAGAGCACGGAGTACAGTAGAAAATGGGATGTTTAGGTTCAATGTCTCCCTGGAGGCCAAGAAATTGGCCAGGAGACAGCTCCACAGCATAGAACCTAGAGGTTTGGATTGTGAGGATCCCATTTAGAGGGTGAGAAAGGGCAGTCAGTCCTGGTAGAAGAAGTGTGCCAACAAACGGCATCCTCTCTGTTGTCCACCTTCTTTTTGAGAGAAAAAAGCCACTAACCAGCTAATGAAGCATCCTTCAATAGCTGGGGGGCATGAGAAGGGTTCCCTCGGCCAGGCGCCTGGGCTTCATAGAGGCCTGAGTCGTAGAGAGTGTAGTCGGGGGAACCATAGAAGTAGGCAGGTTAGACCCACTGACTCACCCTGAATTGAGGNCTGAGAGGCAGTAGCAGGGCCCGCTATGCCAGGTCCAGTTGCAGGAAGGGTCCCCGCCCCAGTTAAAAGGTACAATTAGTGTCCTACAGGAGCGGGGGGGGCACATCCTGAGGGGGGGGCTGAAGTTAGTCCAAGTCCCGTCTCCATCTCTTCATCTGTCTGGAGGGTGATGTCAGGGATGAGCCAAAAGAATACGCAAGAAATCACATTAGGGGGGCAGGCAGCAGGATAACGTAGTTTTACAAAGGAAATATATTCTGGTTTTAGGGCATGGGTGAGGAGGGGGTGAGTGAGTGGCAGCGTTTGGTGTCAGTGAGGCAGAGTGTGGGCAGGTCCCGCACAAGGCTGACAGTCCCCACTGAGGTGACATTAGAGGAAAATGAAGAGATGTTTGTGGAAACGTCA
>NW_007728519.1:299161-299571 GCF_000696425.1 Galeopterus variegatus | reverse complement strand
TCCACCCTACCAGTCCCGTAAGGTGTGTATGGTCTGCACCTTGCTATCGGGGTGTTTTCACTCTCTATGTACACTAGATGGAGCTATTGAGCCTTGCAAAGGGTTCCCGCAGGGTGTGTAATTATTGTTACATATTTATTTATTTATTTCTGAGACTCCGCCTCCTTTTGCCGGACGCCTCCCCACTTTGTGTGCTCAGAACAGGGCTGAGGTGTGTCTTCTACAAACCTTGTCTTTCAGGTGAGACATCAAAGCTGTGCCCTGCCCCGCCCTGCCCAGAAGGTGTCCAGTCTCTCCCACTGCCGGGTGTGAACTCCTCGGGGGAGGGTCCCTCAGCACACAGTTCCTCTTTGACTCCCCCTAGCACGGGTCGGCCCTCCGGGAGAGCTCTCCGGTAGCTTCAGTGTAGC
>NW_007728519.1:288298-298392 GCF_000696425.1 Galeopterus variegatus | reverse complement strand
TTCTGGAGAGCTCACTAGTGACTTCAATGTAGTTCGAGGGGTCTCCGGGCTCCCCTCTCCCCACCAGAAATCAGTTAGGGGTTCTTTTAAACTGAGGCCCACAGAGATGGAATCTGCCTCCCGGAAACAGGGAGTTTACCTGGGGCCAACGAGAGTGGGATTGTAGGCCGGTCCACAGGCCCTGGGGTGCCCCGCGTCAAGGTAAGCAAATGGCACGTCTCAGTGAGGAGCCGCGCCAAGCAGAGATGGCTGGCCTGCCTGATCTGAGCCGGCCTTCTCCCCCGCACCCGAGAAAATGGAGGCAGCTCTGTTGTGGGCGCCTGGCCTGGTGTGGTAGGCGGGAGCCAGGCAGGCGGGGAGCAGTCGGGCTTCGCCCAGCAAGTGGGGCTGGGCTGGGGGTGACTCACAGAGCTCGCAGAGTTGGGCCGGTCTGGCGCCTTCCACTCCATTTCTTTTTCGTCTCTGCTGACTTACTTGGCCTTTGTTGTCTCGGGCTGCTCGCTCGAACCCACAGCAGTGCTTGGGTGCTCTCAGGAGTCTTCTTTTGTGTTCGCCCTAAAACCTCGAACCTGTTGTTGCTTGTTTGTCATTGTAGGTTCATTGTTGAAAGATTTATTCGTTTTTTGTTGCTCTTGGAAATGCAAATAGTACTCTGGTATCACAGCGCACACTTCTCAGGGTCGCGCTGTCTCCTGGCACGGCCGCTCCAGACCCGTCGCCATCTTAAAAGCCAAGATTTCTTATTCTTATAATTGTTGGCATTCTTTTATAATTCCTATGGCTCTGCCTAATCTCTACCTAGTTGGAATCTCTGTTTGTTTCTTATCAATCAAACTCTTAACTGTTCTAAACTGTAAGTTGCATGATGGCCTCATAAATCTAATGGTGTTTTGGTAAATACTAAATTAACATAACTTCATGTCCTGGGGGACTAGGAGAGGAGCTGTTTGTTCTCTAATTATGTTCAGTATGTAAGTCTTGTCTCTCCAACTAGCTATATAATTTAACCAGAACATTCTTTTATGGTGCTAGGAATATCACCACCCATTTCAAACTGTAAAAAATTGAATACAAAATAAAAAACAAAAAGCCTCTTTGACAGGAAAATTTAAAAAACCATTTTAAAAAAAGCCAAGTGAAAATGGAAATAAAATCAAGAATCACAGAATTTCTAAAAATTAACATAATGAAAATACCACATATCAGAATCTATGAGATACCTTTAAGTCAGTAATCAAAGGAAATTTCATAACCTTAAAATGAATCTATTTATCTGTAAAATAAATTCTCACTAAAATTAAATAAAAAGTAAATAATGAACATAAATGTATTATATTTTCAACTCAAAAACAGAAAAAGGAAACAAAGTAAACCATAAGAAAGCACAAGGGAAGAGACATCATCAAGACAGCAGGACAGTCCCCAGCATCACTCTCTACCACAACCAATCAATTTACAACTATTAAAAAGCAAAGACTGCCAACCTGGGACCACTGGAGCTCAGAGGAAGAGAAAGAGAGACTGCAGAGTTTGTGAAAGTGGAAGAATCCACAGCGAGAGAAAGAAGAGACCACTCTGATCATTTCAAGCCCTGGCTGCTTCAGGGACAACCAGTGAGGGGCAGAAAGAAGATGTAGTACATGGAGCAGGAGCCAGCAAAAGCCACAGCTGTGTCCTTTGTGTGAAACTGCTTGGAGTCTGCAGGAAAGAAGAGGGCCTCACAGTGCGTTATAGCAGCCACCAGGCCAGCAAGACCATCGACAGGGTTCCTGTAGGCCCAAATAGGAGCCAGGGGCCACAGCTGGCCAAAGAAAGGAGCCACCCAGAGACCAGCGAGTCATTGCAAGAGAGCTATGCACACCCAGCTCCATGGGAAATGTTTAGAGTTGGTGGGCTACAGAGTGCTGGGGGAGAGGCTGCCCCACCTAAGGAACACTGGGGTGCAGTGTGGGCAGTTGATCTATCTTCTGATCAGCACAGGCTCTCTCAGTGGAGACTAGTCAGGGTGAAAGAACTGCAGGGGGTACAGTGTGCTGGAAAGACTCAGTCCTGGGCCAGAATTTCCACATAGCCTAGGTGTATTAGACCTCACAAGATCCAGAAGTGATTAAAAGGCCAAAAATTAAAATCTGATCTGCACAAAAAGTCTTCTTCAAAGAATCAGCAGCTAAGAAGCAATTTGTCTCAAATACATGGCTCAAGTGCTGCTCCCCACAGGAAGTTCCCCCAATTTTGGAATTAACCAAAGGACAACAAATTAGTTCCAGTGCAGAGTCAGCAGCTAAGAAGCAATTTGTCTCAAATACATGGCTCAAGTGCTGCTCCCCCCAGGAAGTTCCCCCAATTTTGGAATTAACCAAAGGACAACAAATTAGTTCCAGTGCAGAGTTTAAGTGGTGGTCATAGCTAATAATTCAACATGGAACTAGGGGAAAAATACAAACCACAGATTGCAGACAAAGCTCTGATATTGAACAGTAAAGGTCTAACACCACCAAAGAATACCTATAAAGCCTAGAAGAGGTAGTAGTCTCCTCAAATGCCCAGGTGTCAAAATAAAGACACAAAAATCAAGAAAGAACAGAGAAATATGACACCATCAAAAGAAACAAACCAAGCACCAGCAACGGACCCAGAGGAACAGTGGATTTATGAAATGTCTGACAAAGAATTCGGAATAACCCTCTTAAGGATTGCTGTAGATTGGATGCCTCCCCCCGACCCCCAACTTCATTGAAGCTTAAATCCCCAGGTTTGAATAAAAGACTGACTCTAGAACCCAGGCCACTGCAATGCTCTGGCATCAGCAGAGCATCAAAGAGGAAAGCTTGTGGAGGCACAGAGAAGGGCACATCACTATAACTGTTGATGGTGGGAAGTCCTATTATGGTAATTAAAAGGTGGGGCCTTGAAGAAGTGATTAGGTTGAAGGACCATGCTGTAGTGAATGAATTAAAAGTGGTGGTCATGGGCATGGTTCTGAGGGCTTTAAGAGAAGAGCACATGAGGGCTTAGTCTCTCTCTGCTCTGCCATTTTCTGCCATGTGAGATCCCTGAGTCACTGTTGCCACCACCAAGACCCTCACCAGATGTGTTCCCTGAACTGTGGACTTCCCATACTTTGAAACTGTAAGCAGTAAGTTTTGTTTTCTTTATAAATTGCCCAGTTTCAGGTATTTATGTTATAAGCAACAGAAATGGACTAATACAAGGATGTTCAGAGACTTACAAGAAAATACAGACAGAAAATTAAATGATATCTGGAAAATAATCCAAGAGCAAAATGAGAAACTTGACAAAGGAAATGAATGAATTAAAAAACAACAACAGGATCTGGCCAGTTAGCTCAGTTGGTTAGAGTGTGGTGCTGAAAACACCAAGGTCCAGGGTTCAATCCCTGTACCAGCCAGCTGCCAAACAAACAAACAAACAAACAAACAAAAAATAGAAATTCTAGAAATAAAGATTACATCATCTGAACTGAAAAACTTGATAGAAACCTCCAACAGCAGACTTAAACTTAGGAAAGAATCAGCGAGCTTGAAAATAAAACATATGTAATTACCAAATCAGAGGTAAAAAAAGAATAAGAAATGAAACAAAAATAAAGCAAATATGGGACTTCCTCAAGCAAAATAATCTCTGCATAATTGTCATACCCAAAGGAGAAGACAAAGGAAGAAAGCAGATTCAAGGAAATAATGGCTGAAAATTTCCCAAATATGAAGAAAGACAACAGCATCCAGGCACAGGAAGCTCAGAGGAATTCAACCCAAATTCAAACCAGGGAAGAACACCGCATGGCACATCATAATCAAATTATCAAAAACCAAAGATAAGGGATACTGAAAGCAGCAAGAGAAAAGAAGCACATAACATTCAATGGAGCCCCAATATGTTTCTCAGCAGAAACCCCAAACGCCAGAAGAGAATGAGATAAATATTCAGATGCTGAAGGAAAAAGACTGTCAGTCAAAAATTCTCTGTCCAGCAAAACTAACCTTCAAATATGAAGGAGAAATAAAGTGTTTCCCAGACAAACAAAAGATAAGGGAATTCATTAATACTAGACCTCTCTTATAAGAAATGCTAAAGGGAGTTCTTCAATCTGAAAGAAGACAATGCTAAGGAGCAGCAAGAAAACATTTGAAGGTACATAACTCATTAAGTTTATAGAAAACCTCAGAATACTCCAGTGTCGTAAGGGTGGTGAATAAACCACTTACACCTTTAATATGAAGACTGAAGGACAGACCTAAAATATACAACAGCCATATAAGAGATAGGCAATATTTAAAAGATGTAACTTGAAGCAACAAAATGTCAAAAAGTGTGGGGGGAAGGGTATGATTCCAAAGTGTAGAGATGCCTTAAGTGTTTTCATTTTTTCTTAGATATCAAAGTTAAGTAGTTATTAGTCTAAAATAATCTATTATAACTATAACATGATTTTGTAAGCCTCACGGTAACCATAACATAAAAGCTTAGAAGAGACATACTAAAAATGAACAGTGAGAAAGCAAAACTTAAAGCTAGAGAAAACCACTCAACCACAAAGGAAGGCAGTAAGATCAGAATAAAAGAAAAAAGATCAACAAAACAACCAGAAAAAAAGTTAACAAAATGGCAGCAACAAGTCCCCATTTATCAATAATAACTCTAAATGTAAATAGATTAAATGCCCTAATTAAAAGACACAGAGTGGTCAATGGGTTATAAAACAAGAACCAACAACATGCTGCTTCAAAAAAACTCACTTCACCTATAAAGACACACATGAACTAAATGTGAAGGGATGGAAAAACATTTCATGCAAATGGAAACCAAAAAAGACCAGGAATAGCTATACTTATATTAGATAAAATAGACTTCAAGCCAAGGAAATTAAAAATAGATAAGGAAAGTCATTATATAATGATAAAGGGATCAATTCAACAAGAGGATACAACAATTCTAAATATATTTGTACCCAATTCTAGAGCACTCAGTTATATAAAGCAATTACTACAATATACCTAACAGGAGAAATAGACTCCAATGCAATAACAGTTGGGAACTTTAACACCCCATTTTTCAGCAAAGGACAGATCATCCAGACAGAAAATTAACCAGGAAACATCAGAATTCATCTCTACTCTAGGCCGACTGGACTTAATGGACGTATTAGAACATTTCATCCAACAGCTGAAGAATACACATTCTTTTCATCAGCACATGGAACATTCTCTAGAACAGACTGTATGTTAGGTCACAAAAGAAGCCTTAACAAGTTTTAAAAAACTGAAAGCATATCAACCTTGTCTGACCACAATGGAATAAAACTGGAAATCAAGAGCTAAAGGGACACTAGAAATTATATGAATACATGGAAACTAAATAACATGCTCCTAAACAACAAATGGGTCAAAGAAGAAATCAAAAAGGTAATTAAAAATTCCTAGAGACAAATGAAAATGAAAACACAACATATCATAACCTATGGGATACAGCAAAAGCACTTCTAAGAGGGAAGTTTACAGCATGAAATGCTTTCATCAAAAAAGAAGACAGACTTCAAATATACAACCTAACATTACACCTCAAGGAACCAGAAAAACAAGGACAAACCAAACCCAACATCAGTAGGAGAGAAATAACAAAGATCAGAGCAGAAATAAAGGAATTAGAAATTAAAAAAAATACAAAAGATCAATGAAATAAGTTGTTTTTTTGAAAGGATAGACAAAATCAATAAAACCTTTAGCAAGACTAACAAAGAAAAAGAAAAGACTCAAGTAAATAAAATCAGAAATGAAAAAGGAGATATTATATCTGATACCACAGAAATACAAAGGATCGTGAGACTACTACAAACAGCTATATGTGAACAAACTGGAAAACCTAGAAGAAATGGATAAATTACAACTTACCAATCATGAAGAATTAAACAGACCAATAATGAGTAATGAGATTGAAGTAGTAGTAAAAAGTCTCCTCATAAAGAAAACCCCAGGACCAGATGGCTTTACTGCTGAATTCTATGAAAAATTTAAAGAAGAACCAATACCAATTCTTCTCAAACTCTTCCAAAAAATTGAAGAGAAGGGAATATTTCCAAATTCATTTGATGAGGCCAGCATTACCCTCATACCAAAACCGAAAAAAGACACCACAAAAAAAAGAAAACTACAGACCAATATCCCTCATGAACACAGATGCGAAGATCCTCAACAAAATACTAGCAAACAGAATCCAACATTAAAAAGATCATTCACCATTATCAAGTGGGATTCATCTCAGGGATGCAAGGATGGTTCAACACACGTGAATCAATAAATGTGATACAATACATCAACGGGATGAAGGGAAAAAACCACATGTTCGTTTCAATAGATACAGAAAAAACGTGAGATAAAACCCCACACCACTTCATGATCAAAACACTCAACAAACTAGGTATAGAAGGAATGTACCTCAACACAATAAAGGCCACATATGACAAACCCACAGCTAATATACTGAATGGACAAAAATTGGAGGCTTTTCTTCTAAGATTTGGAACAAGACAAGAATGTCCACTTTCCTCACACTTATTCAACACAGTACTGGAAGTTCTAGGCAGTGTAATAAGGAAAGAGAAAGCATTAAGGGCATCCAAATTGGAAAGGAGGAAGTAAAACTATCCCTATTTGCAGATGACAGGATCCTATAAACAGAAAACCCTAAAGACTCCACCAAAAAATGACTAGAATAAATGAATTCAGTATAGTGGCAGGATACAAAATCAACAAAAATCAATAGCCTTCCTATACACTAATAATGAAATAGCCAGAGAAGAAATCAAGAAAGTAATCCCATTCACAATAGCTACAAAAAAAAGAGGAATACTTAGGAGTAAATTTAACCAAGGATGTGAAAGATTTCTACAATAAAAACTATAAAACATTGTTGAAAAAATTGAAGAGGACATAAATAAATGGAAAGATAGCCCATGTTCACGGGATGGAAGAGTTAAGATAATCAAAATGTCCATATTCCCCAAAGCAATCCACACATTCAATGCAATCCCTATCAAAATAACCAATGACATTCTTCACAGAAAAAGAAAAAAAAAGATCTTAAAATTGTATGGAACCACAAGATCCTGTACAGCTAAAGCAGTCTTGAATAAAAAGAACAAAGCTGGAGACATCACACTTCCTAACTTCAAAATATATACTACAAAGCTACAGTATCCAGGACAGCATGATTCCGGCATAAAAATAGACAAATAGACTAATGGAGCAGAATAGAGGACCCAGAAACAAACCCACACACAACCAACTGATGTTCAACAAAGGTGCCAAGAATATATAGTGGGGAAAGAACAGCCTCTTCAACAAACGGTGTTGGTAAAACTGGATATCTACATACAGAAGACTGAAATTATACCCCTATTTCTCACCACACACAAAAATCATCTCAAAATGCATTAAAGACCTAAATTTAAGACCCAAAACTATGAAACTATTAGAAAAAAACATACGGGAAATGCTACATGAAATGATTGTGGGCAGCACTTTTTTGGACAAGAGTACAAAAGCACAGGCAAGTAAAGCAAAAATACACAAATGGGACTACATCAAACTAAAAAGGTTCTGTACAAGTGACACTATCAACAAAATGAAGAAACAACTTACAGAATGGGAGACAGTATTTGCAAACTACACATCAGACAAGGGGCTAATATCCAGAATATATAAGAAACTCAAACAACTCAACAGCAAAAGAAAAAAAAAAAAACCCAATTAAGAAATGGGCAAAGGACCTAACAGACATTTTTCAAAAGAAGACATACAAATGGCCAGCAAGCACATGAAGAAATGCTCAAAGCCACTAACCACCAGGGAAACTCAAATTAAAACCACAATGAAATATCATTTCAAAAAACCACATGAGAATAGCTAAGAAAACAATAAAAAGGAATAGCTCAGAGGGGATCAACCTTAGCAGATACTAAAATGAACTATAAAGTACCAGTGTACTAATAGACAGCTACATAAATGGAACAGAAAAATAGACCCAACTATACACATAAATCTGGCATTTGATAAAAGTGGTATCTGAAATCACTGGGGGCAAAGACGAACATTTTAATAAGTGATGATGGAAGAATGGACAACCATTGGAGAATGACAAAATTAGACCTATTTCTCACACCACACACAAGAATAAACTCCAAATGCAGTAGAGATCCAACTATTAAAAAAAAAACTATACAAGTAATATGGGTGAATTCCTATTTTTAAAAAGGTTGATAAATTTAACTATAAAATAAAATTAAAACCTTTAGCCCTTGATGCAACCACGGCTGAAGAACAGCCACGGGTCGAATTATTTGTGAAGGCTGGCAGTGATAGGGCCAAGATTAGGAACTGCCCCTTCTCCCAGAGACTGTTAATGGTGCTCTGGCTCTAGAGAGTCATCTTCAATGTCACCACTGTTAACACCAAGAGACAGACAGAGACAGTGCAAAAGCTGTGCCCAGGAGGGCAGCTTCTGTTCCTGCTGTATGGCATCAAAGTCCACACAGGCACCAACAAGATTGAGGAATTTCTGGTGGCAATGCTGTGCCCTCTCAGGTACCCTAAGCTGGCAGCTCTGAACCCTGAGTCCAACACAGCTGGGCTGGACATATTTGCCAAATTTTCTGCCTACATCAAGAATTCAAACCTAGCACTCAATGATAATCTGTAAATGGGGCTCCTGAAAGTACTGACATCTCACCTCCTAGAAGTGGATGAGACAAGTGCTGAAAATGAGGGCATCTCTCAGAGGAAGTTTCTGGAGGCAAGGAGCTCACTCTGGCTGACTGCAACCTGTTGCCAAAGCTCCACACAGTACAGGTGGTGTGTAAGAAGTACCAGGGATTCACCATCCTAGAGGCCTTTTGGGGACTGCATCAGTACTTGAGCAACACCTATGCTTAGGAAGAATTTGCCTCCACCTGTCCAGATGTTGAGGAGACTGAACTGGCCTACAAGCAAGTGGCCAAGGCCCTCAAATAAGCCCCTCCTGGGGCTCCCTTGCTCACCCCTATTTTCTCGACAAAGGCCCTGGGTAGTTTCCACATTGCTACCTGTATTAGTCTGTTTTGTGTTGCTCTAACAGAATACCTGGATCTGGGTAATTTATAAAGAAAATGAAATTTATTTTCTCATGGTTTCTTAGGCTGGGAAGTCCAAAGTCCATCTGGTGGTGGCAACAGCAACCCAGGGGTCTCACATTGCAAGATGGTGGAAGCATAGAGAGCAAAAAGCAGACTCTCCTCTTCTTTTAAAGCCCTCAGAACCATACCCCTGACCACCATTTTTAATCCATTCACTACTGCACACTTCTGAAATCCAATCACCTCTTCAAGGCTCCACCTTTCAATTACCATAATAGGATTTCCCACCCTCTTAACAATCACACTGGGGGCAAAGTTTCTAATACATAAAATGTGGGGGATACAATTCAAGCTTCAATGAGTTTCGGGGGGGACATAAATCTATCCACTACACTACCCAATGGACAGATGCCAAAATAGCCAGTGGGTAGGGAATACTGGAGCACTTGTGCAGGGCTGGGGAGAGGGAGATGAGGGGAAAGGATGGGGAACCTGGATAATATTTTTATTGTGGGGTGGGGTGGGCAGGACAATGTATTTCAGTAATAAAGAATTAAAAAAAACCCTTTTGCATGGCAAATAAATATACAAAAAACCCATCATAAGTGAAGTATAAATTGGGAGAAAATATTTATATATCTCAATAAATGGATTAATATGCCTAACATACAAAGGACTTTTTAATTTTAATTTTTATTTATTTATTTATTTATTTTTTTTACATTTCATTTTTATTTTTATTTTTGTAAGGTTAGGGTTCAACTTTATTCTTTTTTTTTTTTTTTGAATTTTTATTTAGTCGATATACAATGTGGTTCATTATTATGGTCCATCACTGAAACCTCCCTCCCTTCTCCCTCTCCCCCCTCCCACCCAACGATGTCCTTTCCATTTGCTTGTTGTATCAACTTCAAAGGATTGTAGTTGTTATATCTTCTCCACCCCCCCCCCCCCCCGTTTTTTTTTT
>NW_007728519.1:281435-285154 GCF_000696425.1 Galeopterus variegatus | reverse complement strand
AATACGTTTGGAGATCGTTGAGCTTCCTGGATCTGAAGATCTGTGATTTTTCCTATGCCTGGGAAGTTTTCTGCCACTATTTTGTTGAATATGTTTTCAATACATTCACCTTTTTCCTCCCCTTCTGGAATACCCGTGACTCGGATATTTGAGCGCTTAAGGTTGTCTAATGTCTCTCTCAGATTTTCTTCAATGTCTTTGGTTCTTTTTTCTGTTTTCTTGTCTGCTTGTGTTATTTCAATCAGTCCATCTTCAAGTTCAGAGGTTCTCTCTTCAACTTCCACTATCCTGCTGGTTAAACTCTCCATTGTGTTTTTTATTTCGCTGAATAACTTCTTCAGTTCGGCAAGTTCTGCTACATTTTTTTCAGGTCATTGATTTCCTTGTACATTTCCTCTTTCATGTCCTGTACACTTTTCCTCATTTCATCATGCTGTCTAGCTGAGTTTTCTTGTAGCTCATTCAGTTTCTTTAGAATTATCACTCGAAATTCCTTGTCATTTATTTCAAGGGCTTCCTGTTCTATAGGATCTAGAGTTTGAAATTTATTAACTTTTGGTGGTTTACTTTCTTGGTTTTTTGTATTTCTGGTATCTTTTCTTTGATGTTTATTCATTTTGGCAGGGGGTTTCACAGTGCACAGGTTTGACCCTATTGGCTAACTAAGGTGTGGCTGTGTTTGTCAATTTGGTATGGCTACCTCTGTGACTGCTCAGTTGGCCTCTAGTGTCTTGTGTGTGTGTTTGCCTCAGGTCTTGGGCCTCTCCGGGGAGCCTCCTCTCTGGTCAGCTTGGACTCTACTGGGCTGCTGGATCTCGGGACAGTACCGCAGGGTGTGTGATCTCTTTTGAGCTTCCACTTCCCGTGTATAACTTCTCTTTGTTCTGTGCACTCTGGCCCTGGGTGCTGGATTACGCAGTGGCGGCCCCACAGGGTATGTGTTTTCTGCCGAGTCTCCGCCTCCCTATCCGGACATTTTCCCGCTCTGTGTGCACTAGGTGGGGCTGTTGGACCTTGCAGAGGCGGCCCGCAGGGTGTGTGTTTTCTGCCGAGTCTCTGCCTCCTTAGGCAGACGCCTCCCCACTCTGTGCGCTCAGTACTGGGCTGGGGCGTGTCTTCTGCAACCCTCGTCTATCAGCTGGGACTTCAAGCCCCTGCTCGGAACCGCCCCGCCCAGGAAGACTTTCAGGTTTCTACTAGGCGCAGACTGCCGGTCGCTCTGGGTGCCTTTGTAGCACTGAGTAGGGCTTTCTCTGGACTTCTCACCTTCCTCCTGGTATTGTGGTTATTTGTGTAGTTGCCTTGTCTCCCACACCACGGCGTGAGCTCCTTGGGGGAGGAGCCCACAGCACACAGTTCCTCTTTGAATCCCCCCGGCACGGACCGACTCCGGCGCCCGCCGGCAGTCAGCTCTCTGGCAGGTTCAAGCGAGCTCGGGAGCACTCCGGCCACACCTCTCCCAACCAGAAATCGGTTAGGGGTTCTTCTGAACTTATGGCCACAGAGATGGTATCTGCCTCCCGGAAACAGGAAGTGTACCTGGGGCTGTAGCCCAGGGTGCAGTGGAGTGACAATCGGGCCGGCCTCTTCTTCCCTGCCCTCCCGACGCTGGCCGGGGGCTCCCCACGCCACCAGCCCCACCAGAGATCCACGGGGGGAGTGGGATGGGAGGCTGGTCCGCAGGCCCCGGAAGGCCCCGTGCCGGGGCAAGCAAGTGGCAAGGCTCAGTGAGGAGCTGTTCCGAGCGAGGAGGGCAGGCCTGGCTGAGCCGGCCGGCTCCACCCCCACCCAAGAAAATGGAGGCAGCCCTTGTGCCAGTAACTGGCCTGGTGTGGCCGGCGGAAGCTGGGTGGGCGTCTGCCCAGCAAGCAGGGCTGGGCTAGGGGTCACTCACAGAGCTGGGCCGGCCGGGCTGCTTCCTCAGTCCTGTGGCGTGGCTTGGGCACTCTCAGGAATCGTCTTTTGTGTTGGCTCTAAACCTCGAATCTGTAGTTGCTTTTTTATCATTGTAGATTAGTTGATCAATGACTTACTCATTTTTTGTTGCTCTTGGAAATGCAAATAGCACTCTAGCAGCACAGCGCACACTTCTCAGGTTCACGCTGTCTTCTGGCGCCCCCGCTCCAGACCTCTCGCCATCTTGGTCCTAAGGGACACTGAGGCCGCCGTCCCCAGGCCCCGAAGGGCTTTGCTGTTGCTCCCTTGCGCTCCCGCCAGCACCGGCCCCTGCCAGACAGTGCCTCCCCGCCCCCGCTCCCTCACTGAGGCCAACGCCCGCCCAAAGGACTTTTTTATTTTTTTTAATTTTTATTTTATTTTATTTTTTTTAAAAAGATGACCGGTAAGGGGATCTCAACCCTTGGCTTGGTGTTGTCAGCACCACGCTCAGCCAGTGAGCAAACCGGCCATCCTTATATAGGATCCGAACCCGCGGCCTTGGTGTTATCAGCACCGCACTCTACCGAGTGAGCCACGGGCCGGCCCCCAAAGGACTTTTTTAAATTGAGGGGAAAAAAGGACAAAAATCCTACAGGTAAATAGGCAAAGAAATAAAAAGACACTTTAAAAAAAAGATAAAATGGCCCTTACATACATGAAATATGTAAAACTTCACTCATAGAAAAAAGCAATACAAATTAAAACTATGCCGAAAAACCATTTTTCACCCATCAGATCGGCAAAAAAGTCAGAAGCCTGATAAACTATTGGCAAGGCCATAGGAAAACAGGCACTGCTTCATTAATGGCTAGTGAGAATGAAAACTGGTCTCTATGGAGGGGAATTTGGTAATATCTTACAAAACATTCACCTTTGCCCTTGGACCCAACAGTACCACTTCTGGAAATTTACCCTGAAGATATGCCTCCAAAATATGAAAATACATGTGTACAAGTTTATTAATTGCAGCATTATTTGTAATTATAAAATAATGGGAACTAACTGATGCCCAAACATAGTAGTTTGGTTTACTAAACTATGATACACACACACACACACACACACACGAGTATGTACAGCTTAGAATGAAGGAGATTTTTGTGAACTTGCCATGGAGTGACTCCCAGTGTTTATTGTTAAGTGAAAAAAGAAAGCAAGGGCCGGCCCGTGGCTCACTCGGGAGAGTGCGGTGTTGATAACACCAAGGCCCTGGGTTCGGATCCCACATAGGGATGGCCGATTCGCTCACTGGCTGAGCGTGGTGCTGACAGCACCAAGTCAAGGGTTAAGATCCCCTTACCGGTCATCTTTTGAAAAAAAAAAAAAAAAAAAAAGAAAGCAAAGTACAAAAGAGAATATACAGTATGTTATCTTTTGTGTAAGAAAGAAGGGTAGGAAAACACATGTATTTGCTTTCAAAGACGGGGAAAAAAACTAAACCTAAAACTGAAGGCAAACAGAAACAAACGAACCTAACTCTATTTTAAATGAATAACAATCACACTGAAGGAAAAAAAAGTAATTCAAGGGCCGGCCCGGTGGCGCACTGGATAAGTGCGCCGCTTGGGAAGTGCGGTGGCGCTCCCGCCCGAGGGTTCGGATCCCACATACAGACCGGTTCCCGCTCGCTGGCTGAGCGAGGCGCGGGGGCAACGCCGAGGGTTGTGATCCCGTTGCCGGTCCCCGGTCCGGTACGGGGGCAACACTGAGGGTTGTGATCCATTGCCGGACACGGAAAAAGACAAAAGACAAAAAAAAAAAAAAAAAAAAAAAAAAAAAAA
>NW_007728519.1:233436-281394 GCF_000696425.1 Galeopterus variegatus | reverse complement strand
ACGGGAAAAAAAAAAAAAAAAAAAAAAAAAAAAAAAAAAAAAAAAAGTAATTCAAGTGCATTTTGAACACAGTACTTTACACATCCTCTATCTAGGGAGGGAAAAATGGAAACAGATTTTGAACTCTTCTTAGTAGGTTTCTCTTTCATAGTACTATAAGTGTAGCAATTCTGAAACTATTTTATGTGTATTATAGGACTGATGTTGGTGGTAGCCAAGGTTCTTACTGTAGAAAAAGGGAGATCCAAAATATCTTACCAAACCTGTAAATGTTGGAAGTGTTCCAAGAGAGCTGTTGGACAGTTTCTCTTTTCCATCTACACTCATACTCCTTAGATAAGTGGTTCTTAAATGTTAGCCTGCATTAGAATCACCTGCAGGGCTTCTGAAAACTCAGATTGCTTGGCTCTAGCCTCTGAGTTTCTGATTCAGTCCGTCAGGAAATTTGCTTTTCAAACAAGGTTCCAGTTGATGCTGATGCTGCTGGCCTGGGATATGGCTTTTGGAACACAACCCCAGATGATCTCCTCTATCCTCATGACTTTAAATTCTATCTATAATTAAAACTTCCAAAATTATATTACCAACTTAGAAGTTTCCCTTAAACCCCAGACTCTTATTTTAATAAAAATTCCCACTTGAAAATCTAGTAGACATTCCAAGCACAATATGTCTACAACTGAACTCCTGATCACCTACCTCTCTCCCTCGACTTGTTCCTTCCAATCTTCCCTGTCTCATCCCATCCTCTCAAATGGCTCAGATTAAAAACCTTGTAGTCATCCTTGACTCCTCTTTTTTTTTTTTTTCATATTCCGTGTCCTACTAGCTGTCCATAATCTATAACCTCAAAATACATCCAGAATCAAACCATTTCTCACCACTCCCTCTCCTACTTCCTTGGTCTGTGCCACCATCATTTCTAACCTGGGTTAGTACAATAGTCTATTAAATGACTTCTCCCTGACCCTCAAGTCTAATTTCAACATAGCTAGCAGAGTGAGCATTTTAAAACATGCCTCAGCCATCATTCCTCTGCTCAAAACCTCTGATAGTTTCCCATCTCACCCAGAGTTAAAGACCTACTGAGCCCTACATGATCTGATCCCTCATTACTTCTGTGACCTAATTCCCTATCACTCTCCCTGGGTTACTCTAACAATACTGTCCTTTTTGCTGTATATACTAAACTAGTGATTCTCAAATTCTTTTATCTCAGGACCACTTTATACTCTTAAAATTTACTGAAGACCACAAAGAGCTTTAGTTTGTGTGGGTTATATCTATCAACATTTATTAAAAATCAAAGGTGAGAAATTTAAAAGAATATTAATTTTAAATTAGCAAAAATACATTAACATTTTTATGAAAATTGCTGTTTTCCAAAACAAATAAAATTTAGTGAGAAGAATGGTATTGTTTTACAGTTTTGCATATCTCTTTAATGTGTGACCTAATAGAAGACAGTTGGATTCTCATATCTGCTTCTGCATTCAATCTGTTGCCATCTATCATTTTGGTTGAAGCATATAAAGAAATTCCAGATTCATGGAGATATGTAGTTGGAAAAGAGAGAAGTATTTAAATATCCTTTTTCAGTAATTGTGGATATCCTCTTTTCATACCATACCAAAACTCAACAAGTGGGAGTTTCTTAAATGGTAGTTGAAATATAGAATCTGAAACCACACCAATGAACTTTTCATATTCTGTTAATATTAAAATCCACCGGTCTATCTTGAATTTTTAATGGATTTTTTTTATCCATGCATGATTTTGTATCATCATGCATTGATCATTTGTAAAATATTGTTTCACTGAGTTATGCAGACTTTCCAAATGTTGGCACATTTCATTATGCAATAGCAAAAATTGACATTAGTTGATTATCACCATAATCTCATCAGAAAAGTCTTTAAGTATTAGGAAGCTTTCAAGATAATAGTGATAGACACAAGTTTTCCAAAAGTCTAATATTCATTTGAAAGCTTGAATTTTATCATTGGTAACAAATGCTGTTTGTCTTTATTGCAGCGACAGGTTCACTTAGTTCATTTTTGAGAAAATGTCTGTTGAACACCTAAATCTGAATAGCTACAGTTTGTCTGTTAATTCTTCTTTCAAGTAAAAATGGAGTTCCATAAAAAGTGGCTAGTTCAGCTGACAGCTCAATTGTACAAGTGCTTTTGAGGCAAACACAGTACTTTAGTATGCAGTAGAATTGCTCTAGTCATACTTCCCATTTCATCACATGAAATGTTAGAAAGATGTCCTTGTATTCATCTATGTCTGTTGCTTATAACAAAATACCTGAAACTGGGTGATTTATAAGAAAAAGAAATTGATTTGCTTACAGTTTCTAAGGATGGGAAATCCAAAGTCCAGGGAACACAGCTGGTGAAGGCCTTGGTAGTGACAATACTGCAGGGGTTTCACATTGCAAGATGGTGGAAGCAGAGAGGAAAGACTAATCTGTAGCTTTGGAAAATACAAGCTGGAAGCCTTGGCTGCATCCACATAGTGTTAGGTCTGCAGGCTCACAGAATGCCAGAGATGTGAAGGCTTGGGGGCCTCCAGCCGATTTCAGATGATGTATAGAAAAGCCTGGGGGCCCAGGAAGAGATCTGTTGTAGGGGCAGATTCACTGCATAGAGGCTTCACTAGAGCAATGAGGAGTGGTAACATGTGGTTGGAGTTACACTAGAAAAACCCCAAGAGTGCTATGTCTAGTGGAACTGTGACAGTGGGACTGCCATGGTGACCCCAGAATTGTGGAGCTACCAGTGTGCAATGCCAGCCTGCAAGAGCTAAAGTATCACCTGAGACCAGGAAAGCCATAGAAGCCTTGGGGATCCAAGCCCTGCACCAGCGTGCAGAGAACGTCAAACACAGAGTCAAGGTACATGATTTGCCAACTTTGAGATTTAATGCCTGCCTTGCTGGGTTTCAGACTTGTTTGGGACCTGTTACACCTTTCTTTGGCCTATTTCTCCCTTTTTGAATGGGAATGTGTATCCTGTTTGTCCCACTACTGTATCTTGGAAGTAGATAACTTATATTGATTTCACAGATGGGAGTTTTAACTTTGGACTTCTGAGTTGAAACAAGTTAAGACTTTGGAGATGGAATGAATATATTTATATGTGAAAAGGACATTAGTTTTGGGGGGCCAGGGGAAGAATGCCTTGGACTGAGTGTCCCCCCAAAACTTGACCCCCACTGTGACAGTGTTAAGAGGGTGGAAAATTTTATTATGATAATTGAAAGGTGGGGCCTTGAAGAGGTGATTAGATTGCAGGACCATGCTGTAATGAATGGATTAAAAATAGTGGTCAGGGGCATGGTCTGAGGGCTTTAAAAGGAGAGCAAATGAGGTGGTTATTCTCTCTGCTCTGCCATATTCTGCCATGTGAGACCCCTGTGGTACTGTCACCACCAAGGCCTTCACCAGGTGTGTTCCCTGGACTTTGGACTTCCCAGCCTCAGACACTGTATGCAAAAAATTTTCTTTTTCTTATAAATCACCCAGTTTCAGGTATTTTGTTATAAGCAACAGAAATAGACTAACATAGTCCTCAAAAGCTGGGATTTAATAAAATTAATACATCTTACTGCTCCATCAAGCACACTCTTAAGGGAGCCTGGCTTCTCCTCCCCCTGCAATGTGTGGCAGTGAAAGATATCATTACTACTAATACAGTTTGACGCCATTGCCTTGATTCATGCCAAAGTGCCAGCAGTTTTACTCATCATTGCTTTTGCACCATAATTGCAAATATCAACCCAGCAAAAAAAGGCAAATAGAGTTAATATTATTATGGAAATAGTTTGCCCTTGAAGATCCTGCAAAAGAGTCTCTGGAATCCCAAGGATCCAAGGAACAGAGTTTTAGAATTGCTGTACTAAACACCCCATTGCTTTGTTGCACTTAAACTTGCAATTCCCCTTGCCAGAAAAGAATTTCTTTTTCCTGGATGTCCATATCTCTGCTCAAATTGTACCTTTCAGTGAAGCTTTCCCTAATCATACTATATATATATAACAATACCTCTACCTACCCATACCCACAAACCTCAGGCATTCTCTATTCCCCCCTTCCCCTTTACCCTGCTTTATTTTTCTCCAGAGAAATTATCACTCTCTCTTTTCTTGTTTATTTTCTGTCTCCCTCAACTAAAACATAACCTCTTAAGGGTAATACTTTTATCCCCACCTCCTAGAATTGTACTTTACATATTGTAGATGCTCAATAAATGTTAGCTGAGTGAATGAATGTAACCCAGAATCTAGCATTTGATTCTAGGATTCTGCTTTGCTTTATTGCTTTTTCAGTTTGTATCTTATTTCTCTAGCACACTATAAACTCTAAGAACAGAGGCTAATCTACATTCCATGTAGTCCCCAAAGCTTCAAGCATAGGCCTTGGACATACTATGCGCATTCTTTTCCCTAGGGAATACTTGCAGTCACAACTCTGCATAAAGAACTGTTTCCAAATGACAGCACACATATGGAATGGTAGAAAAATTGGCAAAAAATCTGCCCTACTTCTCTTTGTTTACAACAATGTCTATTGTAGTTAGGAATGATGTAACTGGTATATAACAATGCTGACATCTTAGCTCTCTGGCTGTGTTTCTTATACAAAAACATGCTAGAAGCAGAAAAAAAGAATCGCCATTCTGATGCTGGTTTTTAGTTTACTTTAAGCAGAAGGTTCTTGGTTGAACACGCAGATAGATTTTTAAAATGAGCAGATTTGGCTCTGCATCCGCGATTCTTAAAAATATTCTATTTCTTTGATAGTCTTGTATTTCTGGGAACCTAACTTAAGGCTATGCTCCATGGCACTAAAAAAGTGCTTAAGTATGTTTATCACACCATTATTTTTAAAAAATTTGAACCATGAAACCAGGGGAATAATTAAGCAAAGAGCTGCATGTCTGTTCAATCACCTATTATATAATCAATAAAAATGATGGTTTTAAGGACTGTGTATTAAGACAGAACAAAGTGGATAATATATTAAGCAAAAACCAGAATATAACAGAATGTGGTAAAATATACAGTGTGATTAAACTATATTTTAAAATATTCTTTGTAAAGAACAAAAAGCAGAATAAAATGTATAAAATATTAACAATGGTAAAGGAGACGAAAAAGATGGGAAGCTCAGGTTAACAGATTAAATTTAATAACACAAACAATTAAATGATCAAATATACACTAACCTCTTCTGCTTTATTCCAATTACTAACTGGATGATTTACACAACACAGAGTCTTAGAATATTAAGAGTTGGAAGGAACCTTACATGTTGCCGTTTCACTTTTTTTTTTTTTTTTAATAGATGGAGAAACTAAAGATTATAAAGGAAGAACACTTGCTTAAAATCTTCCAGGAAGGGCCGGCCCGGTGGCGCACTGCTACAGTGCGCCGCTTGGGAAGCGTGGCGGCGCTCCCGCCGAGGGTTCGGATCCCACATACAGACTGGCCGCTCACTGGCTGAGCGAGGAGCGGGGGCAACACCGAGGGTTGCGATCCTGTTGCCGGTCCCAGTCCGGTGCGGGCGCGACACTGAGGGTTGCGATCTGTTGCCGGGCACGAAAAAGGACAAAAAGACAAAAAAAAAAAAAAAATCTTCCAGGAAGGCTGGCCCACACCCAAGCCCAGAGGGGCCCATTCACCACCTGAGTGGGTGCCCAGGTAAGTGCTGGTCCTGTGCCCTGACTCCGACGTAGCTGCAGGCTAGCCCACACCCAAGTCCCAGAGGGGCCCACCCACCAACCAAGCAGGCGCCCAGGTGAGTGCCAGTCCCATGTCCCTATCCCAATGCAGCCACAGGCTGGCTCACACCCGAGCCCCAGAGGAGCCTGCCCACTGACCAAGCAGGCACTCAGGTGAGTGATGGTCTCATGCCATGACTCTGATGCAGCCACAGGCCAGAACATGCCTGTGCCCTGGAGGGGCACTGCCCACTGACCAAATGGGCACACAGGTGAGTGCCAGTCCCGTGTGCTGATCCCAGCGCTCTGTGGGACACCCCCATTGACTGAACAGGAGCTGAGGCAGCCCTCCACACACTCAACTGCACTGATACAAGAAGAGTCACCAGCACAAGGCAAATAGAGGAGGAAGTCTTTCCCCTCATAGTCCACTCCAGAGTAAAAGAAACAAGCGTCCTACCAGATAACCAAACATCAATGAAAAAATACTAAAACTACAAATAAACAAGAAGATATGACACCTACAAAGGAACATAGTAATTCTCACGTACTAGACCCTGTAGAGCAGGGAAACCTTGAGATGTCTGAAAAGGAATTCTGAGCCCTGAGCTTAAGAAAACTCAGAGAGATAAGAGAAGAATCAATTACTGAACACAATGAAACAAGAAAAAATATCCAGGATATGAAGGAGGAAATTTACAAAGAGATTAAGACCTTAAAAAAGAATTTAACAGAACTCCAAGAAATGAAGGATTCACTCAATGAAATAAAAAACAGAACAGAACACTTGAGCAGCAGGCTAGAGCAAGCAGAGCAAGAATTTCAGACCTTGAAGATGGTCTTTTTGAAATAACCCAGGCAGACAAAAAAAAAAAAAGGGAAAAAAGAATTTTTTTTAAATGAAGAAAATTTAAGAGAGCTACAGAGAATCTCAAGAGTACATCTGAATGATGGGTATTCCAGAAGGGGAGTAAAAAGGAAAAGGCATTGAAAACCTATTCAAGGAAGTAATAACAGAAGACTTCCCAGGTATAAGGAGAGATGCAGACCTTCAGATCCAGGAGGCTCAAAAGATCCCCAAACAGATTCAATCCAAAAAGGTCCCCTCCAAGCCACATTATACTTAAACTGGCAAAACTCAAAGACAAAGAGAGAATTCAAAAAGCAGCAAGAGAAAAGTGAAGTCACCTATCATGGAGTTCCCATCAGACTAACAGCAGACTTCTCATCTGAAACCTTACAAGACAGAAGAAAATGGGATGATACATTCAAAATACTTTTTAAAAAAAATTGTTGGACAAGAATTCTATACCCAGCAAGGTTATCCTTCAGAAATGAGGGAGAAATGGTGTATTTCTCAGACAAATGAAAATTATGGTAGTTCACTACCACACGACCAGCCCTGCAAGAAATTCACAAAGGAGTCTTGCATCTGGAATCTGAAAAATGATAATCACTATCATGGATATACAAGAATGAACAAAACCCACCATTAAAACCAAAATGCAAATGAGAAAGAGAAAGAAGCTAAATCAATTCACCTCAAAAACCAACTGACATTGAAGAAAGGAACAAATGATGTTTAAAACATCTAAACAAAAAGCAATATAATGATAGGAGTAAAGCAATAGTTATCGGTAACAATGCTAAATGTAAATGGATTAAACTCCCCATGCAAAAGACACAGACTGATTGGATTAAAGAGCCAGACCCAACTATACGCTGTCTTCAAGAGACCCACCTCACCTATAAAGACATTCACAGACTAAAAGTGAAGAGATAGAAAAAGATATACCAGGCAAACGGAAAACAAAAATGAGCAGGAGTAGCTATTCTTATATTGGATAAAACAGACTTCAAAACAAAAACCATAAATAGAGACAAAGAAGGCCATTATACAATAAGGGGATCTATCCAGTTAGAAGACATAACAATCATAAGTACGTATGCACCCAACAATGGAGCACCCAGATATGTAAAGCAAACACTCTTAGACCTAAAAAAAGAGACCCTAATACAATAATAGTGGGTGACCTGAACACCTCTTTCTCAGCATTGGACAGATCTTCCAGGCAATAAATCAACAATGAAACAGGATTTAAACTACACCTTAGACCAATTGGACCTGGCAGACATCTACAGAACACTTCATCCATCAACTACAGAATACATATTCTTCTCATGAGCACATGGAACATTTTCTAGGATAGACCACATGTTAGGTCACAAATCAAGTCTCAGCAAACTTTAAAAAACTGAAATCATTTAGTATGTTTTCAGACTGCAATGGATTAAAACTGGAGATCAATAACAAGCAAAATTGTGGAAACTACTCAAGTGCATGGAAACTAAACAAAAGACTCCTGAATGATGTATGGGTCCAAGAGGAAATTAATCAGGAAACCAAAAAATTTCTTGAAACTAACAAAAATAAAGGTACATCATATTAAAACCTGTGGGATACTGCAAAAGCAGAACTAAGAGAGAAGTTTACTGCAATAAATGCCTACATCAAATGAATGGAAAGACTTCAAATAAATGACCTAACACTACACCTCAAGGAACTAGAAAAACAACGATCCAATCCTAAAAGTAGTAGATGAAAAGAACTAAATTAATTAAGACCAGGGTAGAACTAAATAAAATAGAGACCTGAAAAATGATACAAAAGATCAATGAAACAAAAAGTTGGCCTTTTGAGAAGATAAATAAAATAGACAAACCATTAGGTAGGTTAACAAAGAAAAGAAGAGAGAAGACCCAAATAACAAAAATCAGAAATGAAAAGGGAGACATTACAACCAATACCACAGGAGGGGGGAGAATCATTAGAGGGTATTATAAACAACTATACACCAACAAATATGAAAACCTGGAGGAAATGGATAAATTTCTGGACACATAAAAACTACCCGACTGAACCAAGAAGAAATAGAGAACCTGAATAGACCAATAACAAACAATGAGATTGAAGCAGTAATCAGGAATCTTCCAACAAAGAAAAGCTCAGGACCAGATGGCTTTACAGTTGAATTCTATCAAATCTTTAAAGAAGAATTTATACCACTTCTCTTCATACTTTTCCAAAAAAATGAAACAGAAGCCATTTCCCAAACTCATTCTATGAGGCCAGTATCACCTGATTCCAAAACCAGATAAAGATACAACAAAAAAAGAAAATTACAGGCCAATATCCTTGATGAACATAGATGCAAAAATCCTGAACAAAATATTAGCAGAATACAGCAACACATCAAAAAAATTATACACTATGATCAAGTGGGATTCATCTCAGGGATGCACAGTTGGTTCAACATACACAGGTCAATAAATATGGTACATCACATCAACAAAACTAAGGACAAAAACCATATGATTATCTCAATAGATGCAGAAAAGGCATTCAACAAAATTCAACATCGCTTCATGATAAAGACTCTCAACAAATTAGGTATAGAAGAAAATTATCTCAACACAATAAAAGCCACTTATGACAAACCAATCACCAATATCATCCCAAATGTTTCCTTAGGAACAGGAATAAGACAAGGATGTCCTCTCTCACCACTTCTATTTAACATAGCATTGGATGTACTAGCCAGAGAAATCAGGCAAGACAAGGAAATAAAGGGCATCCAGATTGGGAAGGACGAAGTCAAACTGTTCTTGTTTGCAGATGACATGATCTTAAATATAGAAAAACCTACAGACTCTACCAAAAACTTCTTAGAGCTGATTAACAATTTCAGTAATGTTGCAGGATACAAAACCAACAACCCCAAATCAGCAGCATTTTTACACTCTAGTAATGAACTAGCAGAAAATGAAATCAAGAAAGCAAGCCCATCTACAATAGTCACCAAAAATAAATGAATAAATAAATAAATAAATAAAAATAAATAGAACTCCTAGGAATAAGTTTAACAAAGGAATAAGTTTACCAAGAAATAAGTTTAACAATGAGAACTACAATACACTACTGAAAGAAATTAAAGAGGACACGAAGAGGTGGAAAGACATATCAGGCTCTTGGAGGGGAAGAATTAATATGATGGAAATGTCCATTCTATCCAAAGCAATCTACAGATTCAATGCAATCCCCATCAAAGTACCAATGACATTCTTCACAGAAATAGAAAAAGCAATCCTAATATTCATATGGAACAACAAAAGAACCTGAATAGCCAAAGCAATCCTGAGCCCAAAATAAATAAAGCTGGAGGCATAACACTACCTGACTTCAAATTATATTACAAAGCTACTGTAACCAAAACAGCATGGTACTTGTATAAAAACAGACACTTGGATCAATGGAACAGAACAGAAAACCTGGGAATCTACCCACATACTTACAGCCTTTGACAAAGGCAACAAGAACACATACAGTGAGGAAAAGACTGCCTATTCAATAAATGTTGCTGGGAAAATTGGACATCCATATGCAGAAGAATGAAATTGGACCTGTACCTCTCACCCTACACCAAAATCAACTCAAAATGGATTAAAGACAGAAATATAATACCCCAAACCATAAAATTACTACAGGAAAACATAGGGGAAACACTTCAGGAAGTAGGACTGGGCAAAGACTTTGTGAATAAGACTCCAAAACCATAAGTGACAAAAGAAAAAAATAAACAAATGGATTATATTAAACTAAAAAGCTTTCGCACAGCAAAGAAAACAATCAACAGAACAGAAAGACAACCTACAGAATGGGATAAAATATCTGCAAACTATACATCCAACAAGGGATTAATATCCAGAATATACAAAGAACTCAAACAACTATACAGTAAAAAACCAAATAATCCAATTAAAAATGAGCAAAGGAGATGAACAGACACTTTTTAAAGGAAGACATATAAATGGCCAACAGGTACATGCAAAAATGCTCAGCATCACTAGTCATCAGAGAAATGCAAATCAAAACTGCACTGAGATATTATCTCACCTCAGTTAGACTGGCCATTATTAAAAAGACCAAGAATAACAAATGCTGGTAAGGATGCAGGAAAAGGGGAACTCTTCCAGACTATTGGTGGGACTAGTACAGCTATCATAGAAAAGAGTATGGAGGTTCCTCAAACAACTACAGATAGAACTACTGTATGAACCTGCAATCCCACTGCTAGGTATATATCCAAAGGAATGGAAATCATCTTGTTGAAGGGATACCTGCAGGCCCATGTTCATCGCAGCTCTATTTACAATAGCCAAAATATGGAACCAACCTAAGTGTCCATCGACAGATGACTAGATAAGGAAAATGTGGTATATATACACAATGGAATACTACTCAGCCATAAAAAAGAATGAAATTCTGCCATTTGCAGCAACATGGAGGAGTCTGCAGAATATGATGTTAAATGAAATAACCCAGACAAAAGGTAAGAGAAATCCCACATGTTCTCACTCATAACTGGGTGCTAAGAAAGAAGAAAGAGAAAAGAAAAGAAAAGGAGGAAAGAGAAAAGAGAGAATTAACCACAATAATATGCTGAACTTTCAGAAGCAGAATGAACTTAAGGATACTAGAGATGGCGAGGAGGAAGTGATAGGTCAGGTAAAGGGCATAAAGAAAAATCACGATTTGTAATAATGAATATGCTACTAATAAATAATAATAATTATATAAAAAGAAAAATTACCAGGAAAAAAAAAAAGAATCTTCCAGGAAATTAATGGCAAAGTTGGAGCTGGAAACATGGACATTTATTTGAACATGATGTATGATTCTGAGGAAGTTACTTCATTTCTCTGCATTGTAGTTTCTTCATTTGTAAAATAGATAATAGTACTCACCTTATGGATTATTGTCAAGATTACATGAAATAACATCAGATGTGACCACTACAGCACTGGCTACATAGTGAGTAGTCAATAAACATTAGTCTCTTTCTCTTCTGACTCTAGTGAACTTTGTCTATGTTGCTATGTGGGAGTTGGAAGGCAGAGTAGATTGGGGAGGAAAATAGAGAAGCAGTCAAGGGACACCTATGGCAGAACAATACTCGTGACCCTGATGGCCTAGAACCCTCAATCTCTGCTCTGCTTGAAGATATAGCCAGTGGGAATCCTATCCAATGGCTAAAGTGGGTCAATTTGAGACTTTGAAGTATCCTGCTTTCCCTTTCCCTAGTTCCTAACTTTTTGTTCATTCTTCCCATGCTAATATTTAATATAAAACAATCCTAATACTTTCCACTTCACAGGGGGGTAATTTGGGCAGTATCTGGGACCAGTTGCTATAGAGATTATACACATTAGCAGCAATTTCTAGCTTTTCAAGCTGGTTCAAAGAAATGCCATTTCTTCACATACTAGTTTTTAATCACTCTGGGAACCTTCAATTCTGTTCCTACTTTGGCAATATGTCTAAGTAAACAAAAGGGCTTTTACCTTACCTAAAATAATCAACAGATGTATGGCAATTATCTTAGTGACCATGAAATAAAAGGTCTATCTAGAAATCAAGTGAGTCTGTCAGAGCTGGCTCAAACTACTTTGCCTTTAAAGTTAGAAGAAATTTTATCTTCTACCACAAATTCATCAGCCCACTGGTCTTTTGTAATTTGCAACTCTGCTGACAGATTTCAGACTTAGCTTCTCAGTTTTTATACACATCCATGTTTAGACCTGGCACATCCTGCTGATAACATGGTCTACCTCCAACTCAGTATTTATTCTTTTGCTTAGTTTGGCATCACGTCCATGGTTCCCCAGAATTTGATCTTAGTTTGCTTCCAGTTCTAGGATTCTCTAGCATTAAAAGCTTAAAGGAATGTGGCTCAAAAAAAGAACATACCTTTTCCAGAGAAACTGTCTCCTGAATGTCTCAAATTAATTTCTTTCACCCCAATAACACTGCCACTACCTTAATTCAGATCCTCATCATCTCTTACCTTAATCACTGAAATGGCAAACTAACCAGTCTCCCTGCCTCTAATGTATTCCTACCCATCATTACTTCTGTCCCTTACCTAAAAGGTCATAAGGATCGGTCTAAAACACAAACATGATCATGTAACTCCTTTGGTTAAAACCCTTCAGTGGTCTCGTCTTACCTTCTGGGTAACATCTTTCTGAACAAGCTGTGCTTATTCTCTCACCTTGTCTCATTTCAGTTTCCTGACATACGCCCTATGTTTCAGCTTTTGGAACCATTCTTTTTCTTAGCTTGTGCCTTGCTCCTGTTAGTTTCCTTGAAATTGCCTCTTCATCTGACTACCAGCTCTAGGCATTCTACAGCAAATGACACAAATCCCAAAAAGTCATCTTCAACCTTCCCTCTTTTCACCTATTCGGTCTGTATGGTATTATTTTGAACTTTATATATTTATGTATTTGGGGGTAACTCTTAAAATATTACATTCTATTTTTGACAACTATTTTACAAGTACCAGCTTTTGTAATACACATAAACTTTTTAATATTACTCACGAAAGACTCACCTTACTTATTGTGGAACAAACAACATATTTCATCTGATAGCTAATTCAAATAAAACTTGAGGAAGTGACTTACTTTTACTGGGCCTCAATTTCTTTATTTATAAAATAAGAGCATTAGACTAGAAAATGACTCACATTTTGAAAGAGCTCAGTATGTACCAGCTGTTGTTATAATATATAAACTCATTAAACTCCTTACAAAAACCCTGTGAGTACATAAATTAACACCAATTTATAGATGAAGAAACTAAAGCTAAAGGAGGGTAAATAACTTGTTCAAAGTCACACAGTCAATCTCTAAAAAGGTTCTTCCATTTTGAAAGTCCTGTGAGAATTCTATGGTACTAAAAATATATAACAAAGCTAAACAGAATGTAAAAGAAAGTCAAATAAGCCACAACTCTTTCTATCTTATATTTATTCTTATCTCATCTTCCACAATAAAACTATATTTCCTGCTATACCTAGCATACTGGTCAATATACAGGAGGAATACAAGAGGTATTTTTGAAGAATTTACTGAATTTTCCATTTTCAACAGCATATGTTACACTGAAAGCCAGGTGTAGGCCAACAGATGTTACTGGGAAAGACAAACAAAAAGAAAAACAAAAACAAAAAAACCCCAAAAAACTCCTTAACGTTAATGTGGAAAATACGATTAACATTTTTTTTTTATGGGATTGGAGGTTAGCTCCAACCAAGTTAGTTAGTCAAGATAAGAACATTATTTTATTTGAGAAATGTTAACATAATTCTGAACACACACACACAAGTGCACACACGGACACACACAAACACAAAAGAAAAAATAAAAGTGTGGTGGTATATTGTCACAAAAAGCACAAGTAACTAAAGAGGTAACATAAGCCCCAATCCAAACAGGCTTCCAGGTGGTGTAAGGCACAGACAGTACTACACACAGTAGCTATACCCAGAGGGTGGGAAGCAAGGACAGAGAAATTTGTATGTGCTCAAAATACCTGTGGGAGGTCCTGCCCCGTGCCCCTAAATGGCTTTTCCAGTCTCTTTTAATTCCATGAAAGTTAAATTTCCTAGGAATACTCAATTGGCATACCTGGCCACACAATCATGTATACAGGTGGCTCTACTCAATTATGAATGACTTCTCCTGTGAGGGCCAACTGCATTTAATTTTCTAAGGCTGAACAGCTGATAGTGACTGACCTGAAAAGCTGCCTTTTCTTGTCCAGATGTACAGTAACTAGTTATTGGTGCTTTGAAGGATCTCTCTCCCATTCATGACTCTTCTCTTTCTGCTCCTAACACACAGTTCAAACACACAAGCTGCTGGTTTAAGAAAAGGACCTAGAGTTTGCATTTCCAAATCCCCTATTGAAACCCCTCATCTGAGAATCACACTTCACAATTTTCAAAGTACTTTTTCATTAACTCACTCCACATTCACAATTAAGTCAGCTGTATCTACCTAATGATTACCTCTCTACCTCCTTTGAGGCATACAGAAATAAAGTGAAGTATGGTATAGTAGAATGAGCATAGATTTTGAAGTCAGACACCCATGGAGCCAGGTTCAAGTCCTTGCAAATAACTTAACCTCTTTGAGTTATGGGTTATTATAAGGCTTAACTGATATAACGTTTTAGGATAGGGATATGATAAGTATTATGTCTGACATGACCTAAGGACCCCCAAATTTTTAGTTCTTATTCCTCCCCCTAACCTTTCTGAGCCCCAGTTTCCTCTGGGGTCTGTGAAACTTACTGGGATAATGTATCAAAGCGTCTTTGGGACTTTGTATGAGCTTGGTAAATGTTAACTTCCTTTCTTAGTAAGATGGTGCTAATTAAACATCCCTCTGAACAAAACTAGAAAAGGTGATTAACCTAGTATTAAGTAGGAGATAAGGGAGGCTCCCATGTTTCTGTACAGCAAATACTATATTTCCTTATTGATTTGAATGAAGAAATGTTATCACAGGAGAAAGAAGAGTAATTCTCTTATCTGATGAAAACTTTTACTAAGGAAAATACTAAATTTATCACGACCTGGGTATTGTGATAAAAGAGAATTGTAAAACACTTTCCAAATCTTGTGAATTACCATCTCTACTCCCTTGTTCTCCCACACCCTGCCAAGTAGAAAAAAAAAAAAAAAAAAAAAAAAAACCACCAGAAAATTCCTTTACCCAGCATGGCCATTATGTCCCATTTGGTTCAACTAGTGCTGAGGCCAGATAAGGAGTAACATTAAGCATCTACTGTGACTATTAGGGAATATAAAAACATAAAAGATGCAATCCCTTATCTTTAACAAGTTAGGTCACAGTTTAGTCCCTTTTTAAGTGGAATGAGAGTGCCATTCCATTCTGCACTAAATATTTCATCCCCACAGTGTGGAGTTCACAACACTGAGGAAAAGCATATTTCAGCTCAAAATTAAAGAGAGTATTTTTATTTTTTATTAAAGTGAACAATTTAATGGTTTTTAGTATATTCAGAATTGTGTGAACATCACCACAATCAATTTTAGAACATTTTCATCATCCCCAAAAGAAACCCTGCGCCCGTTAGCGCATTTCCTTCCAACACCCGCTCCCCAGCCCTAGCCCATCACTAATTTACTTTCTGTCTCTATGGATTTGCCTATTCATCATCATAATATAGGGTCCTTTCTGACTGTCTTCTTTGACTTAGCATAATGTTTTCATGTTACATTCATGTTGTGGCATGTATCAGTACTTCATTCTTTTTTATGGCCAAATAATATTCCATTTTCTGGGCAGATCACATTTTATTCTTCCATTCATCAATCGATGGACATTTAGGTTATTTCTACTTTTTGGCCATGAACAGAGAGTACTGAGAGTACAGAGATTAATGCTTTTATGAACATGTGTCCACAAGTTTTTGAGTGACCATATGTTTTCAGTTCTCTTGAGTATATTCCTAGGAGCGGAATCGTTGGGTCATACAGTAACTACATGTTTAACTTTTTGAGGAACTGCCAGTTCATTTTCCACATCAGCTGTACCGTTTAACATTCCCAACAGCCATGTAAAGAGAGTATTTTTAGCCATTAGAGCTATCACAAATGAAAGATGCTCCTTTGGGAGGTTATAATCTCTCTGTGAAAAAATTTAAGGGCAAATGAGCATTTACAGGGGGTGCTTTCAAGGTGAGTCCTGAATTAGGTGGGAAGATGAATTTAATGACCTCTGATGGTTCCTCTAACCCTGATATTTTAAGATTCTATGACTTTTTACCTTAATGACATTTCTCATTTAATATTAAGGCAACAAACTAAATCTTAACCAAAGTAACTTCTAGATGGGAGAGAATATGGCAAGGAGTGACTCTGAAGTCTTTACAAATTGGGAAGATGTTAAGCACATGTTGGTGGATATAAGTTTGCCAAACTTCTAATTTTTACTTGAAAGCTAAAATTTTTTATTGACAGCAAATGCTTATAGGTTGTTTTCCTTGGAGTGACTGGCTCAGTTAATTCTGGGAGAAAAATGGGTCTGACTTTTTAGCGAGGCAGCAGTGGTCACTGCTGCTCTCCGAGCTTTGTGATGCTGCCCAAGGATAACAAGAAGAAAGATGCTGGAAAGTCAGTCAAGAAAGATAAAGATCCAGTGAACAAATCTAGGGGCAAGGCCAAAAAGAAGAAGTGGTCCAAAGGCAAAGTTCGGGACAAGCTCACTAAACTAGTCTTGTTTAATAAAGCTACATATGACAAACTCTGAAAAAAAGTTCCCAACTCTAAACTTATAACCCCAGCTGTAGTCTCTGAGAGACAAGACTCACAGTTCTTTGGCCAGGGCAGCCCTTCAGGAGCACCTTAGTAAAGGACTTATCAAACTGGTTTCAAAGCACAGAGTTCAAGTAATTTACACCACTAATACCAAGGGTGGAGATGTCTCAGCTGCTGGTGAAGATGCATGCACAGGTCTAACCAACTGCACATTTGGAAAAATAAAACTTTATTAGTACTTATCCTGAGATAGTACTTTATCCTGAGATAACCGTCATACTTGGACATTTCAAAGATGGAGAAAATAAATTGGAGAGATTAAAAGACTTGCCAAAGGCCACATAGCTAGAGCTAGGATTTGAACCTAGCTCTGTCAATCTCTAAAGTCTATGCTATTTCCACTATGTTACCCTGAAACCAATAAACAAAACAAGATTATACCCTCAAATAAAGGAAAGAAGATAAAGAAATAAACATGCCTAGTTATAATAATGAAGGACATTAATACTCTGCTGCCTTCTAGGTTTCTCTAAATAATCTTTAGTTAAGAGTTTTAGCTGCCCCAAAGAATTCATCATCAAGATCTCTCTTCTCTGCAGCAACAACAAAGCATAAGGAATTGGAAACAAATTTGTAAAATGTAACTCATCCCAGCTTGTGTGTTTGTGTGTGTCTACACAACACAGGAGAACAAGAACAGAAAAGAAAAAAAGAACAGGGGGAAACCGATTTAGTTTATTAGTTTCCTGGACTGGAATCTCATTTTCACTCACGACAGTCTATCATTGGCCTTTGCATAGTAATTTAGAGAATGTGTTCTTCATTAGTTTTGCTCAACTTGGCTGGGTTCGGCTATGTGCTGCCAGATGGGCGGATGCCAAGGCTGAAACTGAACTAAATACAGTTCACTTGATAAAGCATGGGCTGCCTCCTGCTCATAGCTAGTTCAGTTAACACTTTTGGTACTCTGTATTTGGTTCTTTATTCCCTCCTGACTCATTCCTGTGGCATGGGTAAAGGACTTCTGCAACTACAAATACAAGTCACATTTTTCTGGGGATAATGTGATAAATCTGTATAGAGTAGGGAAAACAGCAGGATAAGTAAAATCATGCATGACACCACAAGCCAACTGCAGAAGCTTCATATTACTGAAATTCAAAGTCATGAATGACCTTAGCTGTTTGGGGCAATAGGTAACAGGATTCAGGAGCAATTCCATCAAGTGGAGGGCTTTATCTTCTTAGAAGATGGTCTGCAAATATGTCTGGTCAAGCCTAGGTCACTCAGAGAGGTGGCATGAAAGCATATAGTGATGAAACACCTGCTACTCAGCCACACACACACACACACATTCCAGCTTTCCTTAGCATGACAATGAATTTTAAAAGCTTACAATCAAACTTCTGCCTTCTTGTAACATCACTCTCATGACCTCCTGCTTTTCTTTGCTTTGAGTTTGCCAAGTTTCCCTCATCTTCTTGATGAACGTGAATGTTTGTTTTGCTTTTCTTCTAGTAAGTCATTATTGAGACTTAGAAATTCTCATTTATACCTGTAATATTTCCTCAAAAATCGTCTAGAGAATTAAGAGGAAAAATTTAGTAAGACAGTTTACATTACTGGTCTCCAATATAATTTTCCTAAGAGCCACCTACACCTACTTAAAATAAAGGATTTTGCAAATTGATATGATGCTGGCACCTCTACATGGCTTCTATGTATTTACAAGAAAACAGCACGTGTGGTCAAATCTGTGAACTGCCTAAGTTAACATCTAACTATTTGCAGGAGTTTGAGGGATGCCAGTTGTTCATTACACATACCCAAAACTGCTACCATTCTCAGGCATTCTGGAGTTGGTGAAGGCAGGACAGAGAATGAGTAGAGCCAAGGGGCAGCTTAAGGAACATGGAAGAGAGGCATGGGATGGAATTTTTCTGTCTCTTAGGCAGATATAGTTAGAATCAGTGGGAGAAGACAGATTCCGTGCTTCATCATCTAGAGTCACTCATCTCATTTCCCCATATTCCTATTTCTATTTGTTTACCATAAGCACACACTCCAGAGAAGAACAGTCATGGGAGTACTTACTGGCTTATTGCACAAACCTCTTTGCATATATTTACTTTTCCTAACCAAAATATAGCACTTTCAGGGATCTGTATGCAGTTCCCTTTTCTTGTAATGCCTGAGCATCTTAATTCAGAAATAACTAACATATATGGTTATCTACTATGTGCTACACGGTGCTATGCATTTGCACACCCATTTTCTCATCTCAATCACTCAATTTAAGTATTGAGGTAGACACTTCTCTATAACCTCCATTGAGCCTAGCACTGCTAACATGAGCTGCTCTACAACTGTTGGATATACGGATGAATAAAGGTCAGAGTTAACACATGTGATCACATTATCAGGCCAAAGCTGGAATAAGAACAGAGATTGTGTGTGTGTGTGTGTGTGTGTGTGTGTGAAAGGAGGAAACAATATATTAAGTAAGGGTAAAAGGCAAAATAGCCAAGTGGCTGTTCTCAGTAAGCACACCAAGGAATTTGCTTCACTTATTAACCAACATGCCCATACCTCTTCTGAACATAACTTCTCAGGAGACAAGGGGGCATATTGGCTGTCAGAAGCTTCCCGTAGAGACCACGTCCTCTTGCTTGTTGTGGCTTACGAGAAAAAGAAGTTGGGTAGAAGAGCAGGGGAGCGGTCTAGGTGTAGAGGTGTACATGTGTTTAGTGATTGAGAAGTGGATCAATGTGGGCTCTGGAGATGAGTATTAGTGCCCTTTGTCACTCTTACTTTTGGCCATCAAGTTTCCAAAATTTAAAAAACAGAACATTAGTTTCAATAGCTTTTAATCTGTTAAAATTGTAGTAGATCTGAGTAGTACTTTCACTTTTGTAGTTAAGTGAATAAGGTCTGAATAATGGCTTTAGATGAGAACAAACAGAAACAGAATCAAGAAATACAGTATAACCTATTTCACTTAACAAATACTACTGAATAACTGTGTGCCAAGTGTTGGGTATATAAAGATGCAGTTAATAAATTAGTTCTGTTTAACATGGACTCCAGGTAGAAAAGAATCCTAACTTCCTAGACATGGCAGAAAAAATTTTTTTAGCTACTCTGAAGCTTATACTGAAAATCTAGGATTATTTTACACATCGCCAGGGTAAATTGCTTTTATTTTTTTATTTTTATATTTTATTTGTTATTATTATTATTATTATTATTTTGTCCTTTTTTTGAGACCGGCCGCACTGCACTCAGCCACTGAGCGCACCGGTCATCCCTATATAGGATCCGAACCCGCGGCAGGAGCGCTGCTGCGCTCCCAGCGCCGCACTCTCCCGAGTGCGCCATGGGCTCGGCCCTTATTTTTTATTTTTAAAAAATTATTTATTTACTTACTATTTATTTTTTATTTATATTTTAAATTTTTATTTATTTTTTAAATTTTTATTGAATCAAAATTGATTATACAAATATTTGGGATTCAACACTGAGATATGCTGATCAAATCAATATTACTAGCATATATGTTGTTACAAATCGTAATTATTCTTTATGCCCTTTGTCCAATCTCTCCCCATCCCCCTCCCCCATTTAATTACCCTAGATTTCTCCTCTCCTTCTGAAAGAATAATGGTTACTCTGTTGATTTGTTGCATAGATGATATGTCCAATGCTGAGAGGTGTGATCAGGTCCCCCAATATTATCATAGAGCAGATGCTTCTTCTGTCACTCTGAAATGGGCTTTGTGGAGAAAGATGTCCTCTTCTTTTATCTCTGCTGGTGATTCTCCTTGTGTCAATGCACTCCAGTGGCTGGTGGACCATTTGCGTGGTGGTTGTGGCATCTAGCTGCTATCACGGCAGCCATGGTTAAAGTGGTGGCTGTGGTGGGCCACCCACATGGAGGTGATGTTTTTGGCATGCTCCTTTGTGCTGGCAGTGTGCCTGGTTGTGGGGAGTGTCCAGTCCCTGGATCCATGCCTCATGTCCCCTGATGGGCCCAGAGGCGCTGGTGGTGTGCCTGGGCCAGAACTAATTTTTTGTCCTTTGCTTACTTCTAAAATGGGGGGACTTCCTGTGGGAACCAGTACTTGAGCTCTGTGGTTGAGCTAAATTGCTGCTTTGCTGCTGTTTCCCTAGGGAAGGCTTTTTGTGCAGATCAGGGTTTAATGTTAGACCTTATAGTTACTTCTGGCTCTCCAGAGACTGGGTGCACCTGGGTTGTGTAGAAACTCTGATCTGGGCTTGAGCTTTTTTTTTTACTAGGAAATAGTTTAATATAATTGTGTTAATTTACAAAAGATTCTCATAAGCTCATTTCAGCTTGGAATGCACAGACCAGTGAAAGTCCTTTACTATCCTTTTCTCAAATGCTGTATGTCAACTTTTCCTCAGGACACCTAGCTACATTCTACATTAAAAATGTGGACTGTCTCATCAACACCAACAATCTGTTCTCCTTCATTTTTTAATGAACCAATGGGTAGCATTTCATTCTCTCTTTGCATTCTCTCTGAAGAGAGTTTGTGAAAATTTACACACTTTTAATTGAAAGATAGCTAGTCCTCATGTGCAATGAAGAAACCATTGCTTGGAGATCTGGGACCCTGGGAAATGGTCCACTGATCTTTTCCTCTGTTGTACTGGATTCATCTCTGTGCTTTAATATGAGATGATTGTGAAATGTACAGAAATCAGAGGTAAGAAACTATCTTGTCTGGAGGAATCATATTGTCAGCTCTTCGAGGTTGCAAGGCATAGAGACTTTCTCTTATTTCAGGTATTGATTTGTCATTAAAAAGCCAAAATTAGTAAATGGAGAAGTCAGGAAAATATATCAGCAAACGAACAGCCACTATTCAAGAGAAAAAAGAACAATGGCTTCTTATCAGTCAGGACAAAGCACCAGCATTAATGAGCCAATAGAAACTCTGGGGACCAGACATCTTTTTGTGCCCTCAGAATCAAACATCTGTCACTCCCACTTATGATTGCCACAATTGTGAATTTGTTTCTTTTATATCTGGTATGCTCATCTGCTGCCTCTGAAAGATACTTTCAGTATATGTATAATTCTAGGTTGATAGCTGTTTTTTTTTCTCTTTTTAGCACTTTAAAGTTATCATTTCATTGTCTTCAGCTTTCATCATTTCTGATGAGAAGTCAGTTGTCATTCTTACTGTTGACAACTCACTGTTTTTAAAGCTTTTTTCAAACTTTGACTCAATTGAATATTTTCTGTCAATCTGTGTTCAAGTTTGCTAATGCTTTCTTTTGAAAATTCAAACTGCTGTTAATGTCATCCAGTGCATTTTTTATTTTCAGACATTGCATTTTATGGTCCTAGAATTTCCATTTTTTCCTCTTCTGGATTTCCTCTTTCTCTTCTGGAATACCCCTATCTCTTACCCATTATATCCACCTTTTCACGAAAATTCTTGAAAATGTTTATAATAATTGAAAATTCTGGCTGCTTATTCCAATAACTGGATTTAACTGTGGATCTGCTTCTACTATGTTTTCTTTTGATAACTGGTCAGCATCTGTTTCTTCACATGTGTCATAATTTTTTATTGTTTCTAAGCCTGAGCTTTTTCATCAGACGGTACCCCATGCAATTCTGCATTCCCAACCAGTCTCTTCTGAGTGGTCCTGTGCTGATTGGGGGGTGGATCGGCTGTCCTTGCTGTGTCCCAGTGTTCTCCTGGTGGGCCTTTCTCCCCCACCGCTAGTGCTCCAAACACTTCCCATGGGATGGGCCCTGCGCTGGTCCCTTACGATAACTCACTGGCCTCTGAATGTCTCCCCTTTTGCAGCTGTTCTGGCTCCTTGCTCCTGTGTGGGTCCACAGGAACCCTATTAGTGGTCTTGCTGTTGTGGGGGTCACCAAGGTCCTCTTCTCCCCTACTGCCTCCAAGTAACTCATTCTGAAGGGCACAGCTGCAGCTTCTGCCGGCTCCTGCTCCATTCGCTCAGCAGCTTGAGCCTTGAAGCAGCCATGGCCCGAAGCACTCAGAGCAGTTTTTTCTTTCTCTCATCATGGTTTCTCCCACTTTCATGAACTCCGTAGGTCTCTCCTCGTCTTCTCCTGAGCTCCAGTGGCCCCAGCTTGGCTGATGTTACATTTTTATAGTTGTAAATTGTTTGATTTATGGGAGTGACGCTGCGAAACATCTATTTTACCACCTTGACTGGAACTCCATAAATTGTTTTTTAAATATGTAAAAATAAAGTCACAATAGGTGTTAAGAACTTAACATTTCAGCTTCTTTATTCAGAGAATAATATGTACCCCAATCTTCTTATCCTTCTCACCATAATGTTGCTGCTTTAATTCTGTTTCTCACCCATAATATTATAACACCTTGTTAAGTGACATCTCTGCCTCCAGCCTCTGGAAGCCATCCATCCTTTCACTGCTGCCAGAACGGCTTTTCTAAAACACAAATCTAAACTGTAATTTTACCTAAAACCTATTCAGCAGATCACATTGGGTAAAGACCCAAATCTGTAAAATGGTGTATAAGGGAAGCTGTGCATTTCCCGTGCCTTCCTCCACAGCTGTATCTCCTTCTGCTCTTCTCCTTACACCCTATGGTCTAGCCATTTAAACATTTTTGATTTCCTCAACTCATGTTCTCTTTTGTTTTTAATAACTTGTGGGCCTCCACATCTGTTTCCACTGCTAGCTAGAATCTTTCTCTACCTTCCCATTCTTCAGGTTTCAGCCTAGATGTCACTTCAGTTGGATGCCTTCCCTGACCTCCAACCTTCAACACCCCTAGGTTAGGGGTCCTTCTACACTTTATTCCTCCAAAGTTGTAATTGGTATACACACAAACAAAACTGTATACTCTAAAGGAAGAATCCCCATCAACTTATCCAATGACTAATACTTAGTCATGACTTGGTATTTAGAACTTGAAAGAATGGATGAAGAAAATCAGACAGTCCATCAATTGAGCTCATGCCATGACCTACAAGTTAGCCTTAGCTGTGTTATTCTTGTCTCTACCCTAGTTTTTCCCTCTGTAGTGTAGGAGTACAATTTAACCAACTCTCTTTCTGACCCAGAATCCCAAAGTGATTGTAGCATAGTTTCCTGTATAGTTTTACAACAAAAAAGAATATCCTTAATATCCTTAAAGTACAGAAAACAATTTTCACAGAAAAAAAGGAAGAAACATTCTGAAAGTTCTGTTTTTAAGCATCAAATTCTTACCCTCCAGACCAGGGTAATACTTCTGCACATCAGCCACAGCACTGAGTCAGATTTTCAAGTTTTCTCTTTGTACAATGAAACCTGTTACAGGAAGGAAGGGTAGACTAAGAGGGTAAAGGAGGTTTGGATGACCATTTACTCCACAGGTTTGCTCAATGGCAGCACCTCTACTGGACTCCCATATTTGGATTAGCATATACAGAGCAGACAAACCCAGTTTACATTATATGAAGTCACAAGAGGCTAATGTATAATCCAGCAATGTATAATGTATAATGTACAATATATTAATTTATAATAAAAATATAAATACGAAGTAGCATGGGTCTCATGTTCTCTACCTGTTGTAAAACTGCATAGGAAGCTAAGCTATAATCTGAAACTGGCTTACACAACTTGATACCAGAGCAAGGGAAGTTAAGTGAATTATTATGATGGCTAAAGATCTGATTAGCATCATAGTCAGGCCATGTGAACTGAATTCTTTATTTTTTTTTTTAATTTAAAAAGTAATGCATGATTCTGTTTCAGTTTTATTTTAAATAAATAATAATAATAATAAGCTTAAAAAAGAAGAAAGCTTCTGCTTTTTAAAACCAAGTACCCTGGATTAGTTGGGAGCTTGGTAGTTGCTGCCCATCAGAGTTGGCTTGGCCCCAGCAGTTTAGAAGCTAAAAGGGATAATACTGGCTTAGCAAAGGAGAAAAGGAGAGGCAGCGAATAGCTGGCACGCAGGAGTCCCCTCAGATAGGCAGAGTTAGGTAGTAGGTCAGCTGATTGATCTGGAATCCAGTAGGAGACAGAGTCACAGGAGTCACTTGCTAACTATTTCCAAGATCATTAAACTGTATGGTACAAAAGTACCTCAAAAAGTTCAGGGAAGATTTGTATTATCTTTTAATTCTACTTTTCCACAAACTTTTAGAATTACCCTTGTATTATAGAGATGGAAGGGTCCTAATCATCTAGGTCAGCCTCTCACATGTCAGAATGACTTGCTCAAAGACATAAAACAAGTTTGTGGCCCAGTTGGAACTAGAACCCAGTTCAGTGCTCTGATATTACACCACACTGCTGCTTCTATTTCCTATCAGGATCTGGGGGTCTCAAATGAAGTTTTAAAGAAGAGAGCCCAAAGGTGAATGGGTAGAGTAGAGAACTGTGAAGTCAATATGGCTCAAAGTAATACTGGCCCCGACTCCTGGCTCGACTAACAGATTTCCATGGTCTCTCTCTCTCTAGACTCGCATATCAACATAGCCAAGTCACTTAATTGTCTGAGCTTCGATTTTCTTACAAATCAAATGTACCTGAAAATAATTATACCTAGCTCAGAGTTACCGGGAACATAAAATGAAATAATGTGTGTAAAAGAACATTAAATGAATGTGGGTATTTTTTCCTACTCACCACAAGCAAGGAACACTCTCATCTTACTTTGAATTTTTAAACATTTGCACACTAATTACCATCATGTAGGAAGGGAGGAGATAGTATGATTAGAAAGAGAACGGGCTTATACACAGAGAACATCCTGTTTTGTGAAAAGAATTGAGTAACCACATTTTTTCCACATTGTATCACTTGCTCCTTAGTCAGCATATGGAGATGGCAGAATCTCTGCTATTACAGAAAGCTCTGATAAAGGATCTACTGAGGGTACGAGGGAGGGGAGGAGAGAGTTGGAGGAAACAACTGGCTGCTGGAATGATAACCAAAGGACCTGGTCTGGAAATGCCATCTAGAAGGTCTCTCCCTACCCGTGAGCCTGGTCCTTCTGGACATCTTCTGTTAAAAATCTAAGGTCTCCAGAGAGACATAGAAGAGAGGAAAACAGTTAGCAAAGTCTTCTGGAAGCATCAACCCCAGAATGAGTCATTTCTTATCAGCATGGTGTGCAGCCAGAAAGAAATGCATGTCCTGTGATTTGTGGACACAAAAACTCTCAGCTCTTCTGGTTCTGGAGAACTGCCTAACTGCTCTGGGAGATTTACCAGCCAAAATAACAGAATCGTCTAGGCAAGAAAGTGAGGAAATCAGCCTACTAACTGAATAAAGCTTGGAGCACTAAGCCTTATCCTGCTTTAACCTCAAGTAAATACAAGTGACTCCACTACCAGTTCCAAGGCACCTCTCTTCCTGTTGCTTCCACAGAGATATTACCTAACAGGGCTTGCAGAGGCATGGTAATGGATTTCTCATACTGACCCTAGGGCACTCATTTCTAGCAGCAAATAGAGAAATGACACTTTCCTGAGCCAAGAAGTGAGTCTTCCCCTTACCTTGCCCCAAGTTCCCTCCACCTCAGTGCCACTATCCTAATCAAAGCGAACCCTCATCTCTTCCTTGTCCACAATTACCACTGTATATCCCATCTCCATACAGTAGCCCAAGTGATTTTTAGATAACAGCTTTATTGACATATAATTCAGATACCAAAAATTCAGTGTTTTTAAATATATTCACAGAGTTGTGCAAACATCACCTGTATCTAATTTTAGAACATTTTCATCATCCCCAATAGAAATCCCATACCCATTAGCAGTCACTTCTTATTTCCCCTCCCCTCAGCCCATGACAACCACTTATCTACTTCTGTCTCTATGTATTTGCCTATTCTGGACATTTTATATAAATGTAATCACACAGTGCACGGTCATTTGTGACTGGCTTTTTTCACTTAGCATAATGTTTTTAAGGTACATCTAAATTGTAGCACGTGTCAGTATTTCATTCCTTTTTTATTGCCAAATAGTATTTTATTCTATGGATATACCACAGGTTTTTTTTTCTATTGGTTACGAATATTCATGGGGCACAAAGCTGGCCATCACCACTCATGCCCAAGATGTGATGGCCATATCAATACTGGCAATATGCTCATTACCACAAATTGTGATTATACCCGTGTCCCCCACCCAATTAATCCCCGATCTCCCTCCCCCTCCCCTTTCCTCCACCCCACTTTGTATCCCTAGGTATCCTCTCTCCCTCTGCAAGTCCAATGCATCACTGTGGCCTTTCTTTCCTTCCTTCTTTCTCTCTTAGCTCCCACTTGTGAGTGGAGGACATGCAGTATTTTTCCCTCTGTGCCTGGTTTATTTCACTCAAAGTAAATTTCTCCAAGCTCATCCATGTTGTCGTGAATTGCAGAATTTCATTCTTTTTTATGACAGAGTAGTATTCCATCATGTATATATACCACATTTTCCTTATCCAGTCATCCACTGGTGGACATTTAGGTTGATTTCATATCTTGGCTATTGTAAACAGAGCTGTGAAGAACATGGGAGTACAGGTATCCCTTCAACATGATGATTTCCATTCCTTTGGGTATATACCCAGAAGTGGGATGGCTGGATTATATGGTAGACCTAACTGTAGTTGTCTTCCAGAATATACAAGGAACTCAAGCAATTACACAGTAAAAAACCAAATAACCCAATTAAGAAATGGGCCAGGGAGCTGAATAGATATTTTTCAAAGGAAAACATACAAATGGCCAACAGATACATGAAAAATTGCTTAGCATCACTAATCATCAGGAAAATGCAAATTAAAACCACACTGAGATATCACCTCACCCTAGTTAGGCTGGCTATAATAAAAAAGACAGAGAATAACAAATGCTGGTGAGGATGTGGAGAGAAGGGAACACTCCTACACTGTTGGTGGGACTGTAAATTAGTACAACCACCATGGGAAATCACAGTTTATTTATCAGTTTATCGCTTGATGAACATTTGGGTTGTTTCAACTTTTTGGATGTTATGAATAATGCTGCCGTGTGCATTCATGGTACATTTTTGAGTGGATATATGTTTTCTATTCTCTTGGATATATACCTATGAATGGAACTGCCAAGTCACATGGTCACTCTATGTTTAACAACTTCCCAACTGTTTTCCAAATTGGCTGCAGCATTTTACAATCTTACCAGTAATGTATGAGGTTTCCAATTTCTCCACATCCTTGATAACACTTATTATTATCCATTTTTTGATTATAGCCATATCATGGGTGTGAAGTGGTATCTCACTGGTGGCTTTAATTTGCATTTCCTTAATAATTAATTATGTTAAGCATCTTTTCAAGTGCTTACCTCCTACTTATATATTCTTTGGAGAAATATCTATCCAAATCCTTTGCCTATTTTTAAATTGGGTTCTTTGTCTTTTTTATTGTTGAGTTGGAAGCATTCTTTTAAATTCTGGACACAAGTTCTATCAATTTTTTATTTTTATTTTTTTGTCTTTTTTCCGTGTCTGGCAATGGATCGCAACCCTCAGTGTTGCCCCCGTACCGGACCGGGGACCGGCAACGGGATTGCAACCCTCGGTGTTGCTCCCGCGCCTCGCTCAGCCAGTGAGCGGGAACTGGTCTGTATGTGGGATCCGAACCCTCGGGCGGGAGCGCCGCCGCGCTTCCCAAACGGCGCACTATCCAGTGCGCCACCAGGCCGGCCCGAGTTCAATCAATTTTTAAAAAGTAAATCAGACCTTGTCACTCCCTTAATTAGTATCCTCAAATGGTTCCCTAATATGTTGAGAATAAAATCTAAAATTCTCAGTCTGGCTTACAAGGTTTTATATGACTTGGCCCCCTGCTCACTTCTCCAACATCATCTTGTGCCATTCTCCTGCTCAGGCAGTGCATTCTAGTCAGGAAAGTCTGCTTTCCGCCCCTTGACTCATAGCGAGCTCATTCATGCCTCCCTCAGCAAAACAGTATCAGCTGTTTCTTCTGCCTGCTTGGAATTCTCCTTCCTTGGATGGCTCCTTCTCATGGTTCTCAATTCAAACATAACTTTTCAGATAAATTTTCTTGAAAAGAAATTTCATTTAAAGAAGACTCCCCTCCCCTAAAAAACTTTTGGGGATGATAGATATGTTCATTATTTTGATTGTGGTAATGATTTTATGGACGTATATATGTCAAAACTTTTCAAATTGCATATTTTAAAAAGGTGCTATTTATTTTATGTCAATTATCCTCCAGTAAAGCTATTAAACAAAAAAATCCCTTCACAACTGCACCTTCACTGCTACTATTTAATCATCCTTTATTTCCTTAGAAGAAATTATCTTATTATCTACCTACAGAAATTATCTACCTGAAATTACCTATTCCTTGATTTAAATATTTACATTCTGTCTCACCCCCACTAGAGTGAAAGTGCCATGAGGGCAGGAACATTGTTCATCTTTGTCAATGCTGTATCCTCAGCCTGGCTTGCAATTAGGAGTTCAATAAATATTTGGCTGGTTGAATGAATGAATTCAACAAAGGTTTAGAAAAGAGACCTTCAGACATTAGGAAGGGTGGCTTTCCATTCCCTCAGATTTAACAGTACTTTTTAGACTTAAGAAGGTGATATTATTATTATTTTCTTTACTAAGAGCAGCTAGCTACCTCAAAATCTATCCTGGATGATCTCTACCATCATCATCATCAGAAGTATCATTTATTGTTCATTTAGTCTGCAGCACTATTCTAGTACTTTATATATACTCTCCCATTGGTAGTGGTTAGTTTTATAATAACAGTATTATAATAATGATAATATAGCAAATTATAACAATCATATAGTATAATATATATTATATAGTAATTATAATATAGTATATAACTATAATAGCGATAGTAATACAATAAAAAATATATATATTTTTTTGTCTTTTTTTTTTTTCGTGTCTGGCAACGGATCACAACCCTCAGTGTCGCGCCCGTACCGGACCGGGACCGGCAACGGGATCGCAACCCTTGGCGTTGCCCCCACCCCTCGCTCAGCCAGTGAGCAGGAACCGGTCTGTATGTGGGATCCGAACCCTCGGCGGGAGCGCCGCTGCGCTCCCAAGCGGCGCACTGTAGCAGTGCGCCACCAGGCCGGCCACAATAAAAAATATTTGTTTAGCACTTGCTATTTGCCAGATGTAAGCATTTTACTCATGTAATCTCATTTACTCATCACAATAACTTTATGAAGTAGGTGTGGAATTTGAGGATTACGGAGGTAAATTAACTGCTCAAAGCCACATAGCTGGTAAAAGGCAGAGCTGGAACTCAAACCCACATCTATCTCACTTCAAAGCCCTTGCTTTTTCCATTCTGCTACAATGCTTCTCAAGTACTTTTACAACACAATATTACTTCAGCTCACATACAAAGTCCCTAAGGCCTGGGGAAGATGTGTGCCTTGAGAATGATACTACTCAAACTTTGAAATGGGTTAGAGACAAAGGTAAGACAGATAAGAAGCTAGTTGCCTGAGAATAATCCAGGACATTTAGAGCAAGGAATTTTTACTTTATACCAAATTCCATGTCTGGCTTTAGTTGACACTTAATTTTTACTATTTCTGATTACTCTCTGGAAGACCTAGGTTTTTACCTAACTTGCTCCTCCCCTGCCTACCAGTGAATTTGATTGGTGAAGATATGCTGACCATGACAGACCTGGGTAATCTCCCTTATCATCTGGGTCCTGGTTTCAAGGTCATATAGATAGGCCTTTACCTTTGGTGCCAGGTGGCTGCAGGTTGTCTCCAGTCAAGGAACACCAGCCCACAGGGAAGATGTCCCGGGAGTCGAAACGGCACCAGTAGTCAAAGGCCCCTCGCCACCCATCAAAAGTGACAAGGACCTCTGAGCCCCGAACCTCCCCAATAGTGGCTGGGCAAATAAAATGAGGATTCTTTCTGTCCACAGCTTCCAGCTTCATTCCCATTTTGAAGAAGTTGTGGGAAGGCGATGGTGGCTCCTAGATGAGAAACAGAAATATGTAGACCTAGACACAAAGAGAAAGGCTATGTATGCCTATAGACTGCTTTCTCATTTGGACGATTAAAAAGTGATTGCTATGTAAGATTTAAAATAAAAATTTAGTCTTTATTTTAAATAAATTTCAAAGTAAACCAAAGAATTACTTTATTAATCTTAACATTTCACATCTTTGCCTCAGATTTTTTTAAAAGAAATAAAATTTCACAGATAAAGTTGACTCTCCCTTTCTGCCCGTCCTCTATCCCATTCTCCTTCTACCTACTACAGAGGCAATAATTTCCATGCCTTTATAGTTTACTATATGTATGTACACTTCCATTTGAATGCTTTAAATTTTATACAATGGTATTATACTATACACATCATTCTATGACATGCTTTTTTTGTTCAACGTTACATTTTTGAAATTTACCCACATTGATAAATTTAGCTCCAGTTCATTTTAACTTCTAATAGTATTCCTTTCTACATATTTACAACAATTTATTCATTCTCTTTTGATGGACATTTAAGGTTGTTTCCAACTGTTTACTATTTCAAAAGTTTTAATGACCATTCTTGTACTGTTCCTTTGTGCACACGTGGGAGTTTCTTTAGGATATATATCTAGAATCATTGGGTTAGAGGGTAGATATATACATCTTCTGCTTTATTAGGTATTGTTAAATTGACCTCCAAAGTGACTGCAACATTGTACACTCTCACAGCAGTGCAGAGAGTTCTTGGGTGCTGATCTGTAATAAAGTTGCACAGGTCAAGTTTAAAAAAATATGTTATAGACTCTATTCTGTTCCCCTAGTATTACTATCTGATGCTGTACCAACAACATAGTTGTATTAAATGGATATCTCATAGGAAAAGTCCCCCTACTTTGTCACTGGTCAGTTTTGTTTTGGCTATTCTTCCTCCTTCATCTTTCATATAAATTTTAATCAGCTTTTCAAGTTCCATTAAAAAACCCTACTAGGATTTTGATTGGAATTGCAATGAATTGACAGATTAATTTAGGAAGAAATAACCTTTGTTATATATAATATAGAGCTTTCCCATCCATGAATATGACAGTCTTTTCCATTTGTTAAGATTTCTTTAATGCAGACTTCTTTAATGTAGATTTTTAAATTAATCTATAAATATCTCATGCTTTTTCATTAACATTTTTTTCTAGGTATATTATAATTCTATTGCTATGACAAATGGTATTTAAAAAAATTTTATTTTCAAACCATTTGTTGCTATTAAATAGGAATAAACTGATTTCTTTTTTTTTTTTTTCCTTTTTGTCTCTTTTTTTTGTGACCGGCAACGGATCGCAACCCTCAGTGTCGCGCCTGTACCGGACCGGGACCGGCAACGGGATCGCAACCCTTGGTGTTGCCCCCGCACCTCGCTCAGCCAGTGAGCGGCCGGTCTGTATGTGGGAACCTAACCCTCGGTGGGAGCACCGCTGCGCTTCCCAAGCAGCGCACTGTAGCAGTGCACCACCAGGCCGGCCCGGAATAAACTGATTTCTAAATATTGATCAACTGATTTCATATTGATTTACTTATGCTGATTGATAAGCCAATTTCTGTCTCCTTCACTTATCAATTATTGAGAGATATGTATTAAAACACCCTCTCATAATTGTGGATTTTCCAATTTAGACTTGTAATTCTGACAAATTTTGCTTTATATACTTTGAGGCTATATTTTTTAGGAATATGTAGATTTATAACTGTTTTATCTTCTTGGTGAATTATACTATTCTATCACTAGATACTGACCTCTTTAATGCTTTTAAGCATCAGAGCATCCTTTGCCTAATTTTGGTATAGTTTACACCAGCTTTATTTTGACAGAAGTTTACCTGGTATATCTTTTATATTCTTTTACTTTCAACATTTTTATGTCAGTATGTTTAAGTAGTGTCTCTTGTAAATAGCATACAGCTAGATTTAAAAAAATCTAATCTATATATGACTAAACTGATGAATTTAAGCTTACTTCTTGTGATAACTGATATATCTGGACTTATTACAACTATCTGATTGTCTATGTTTCTATTTAACTTGATCGTCCAAGGTTTTTTTCCTCCTTTCAATCAACTAAGTTTTCTTCCCTTTTCCCCCCTCCATTGATCCAGAAGTTACACATTCTATTCATAGTCTTTTGGTTGATCCCCTTAAGATTTTAACTGCAGAGTTGACATAAGTCTAAAACTCATCTTTATTTCTAGTGCCAAACAATATAAGAACTTTGGAATATTTTAACTACTCCTGAATTACATAGGTGTTAGATAATTTAGTTCTACATTGTTATACTGCCAATTAATCGCTTTTGTTATTATAATTGGTTTATACAGTAATAGGCAATGAATGCTTGATTAGCTTTATCCACAGGTTAACCAATCTCTTTCCTCTCCATTACATCTTGCACCTCATTCTTACCTTCTGGTTCAATTACCTTCTTCCTGAAATGTATTCTTCAGTTGTTCTTTCAGGGGATATGTTAGTATCAACTTGTACAGTTGTTTGAAATGTTTGATTTTACCTTCATTCGAGAAGGGAATGGTTACTAATTGAATAGCATTTTTTTTTTTTTTTTTGTCTTTTTTCGTGTCCGGCAACGGATTGCAACCCTCGGTGTCGCGCCCGTACCAGACCAGGAACGGCAACGGGATCGCAACCCTCGGTACTGCGCCCGCCCCTCGCTCAGCCAGTGAGCGGGAACCGGTCTGTATGTGGGATCCGAACCCTCGGCGGGAGTGCCGCCGCGCTCCCAAGCGGCGCACTGTAGCAGTGCGCCACCAGGCCGGCCCTTTACCTTCATTCTGAAATAATAGTATAACTAGATACAGAATTCTAGGTAGATGACTATTTTCTCTCTGCACTTTGTACATATTATTCCATAATCTTCTAGCTTGCTCTGCTGCTGTCAAAAAATGTGCTGTCAGCCTAACAGTAATCCCTTGAAGGTATTCTGTTTACTTGCTCAGATCTTTTCTTTTGGCTTTAGTTCCCTATAGTTACATGATGGTGTTTTAAGGTGTGTGTTTGTCTTTATTATACACTCTAGGAAATTATCACTTACTATCTTTTTAAATATTGTCTCTTGTCTATTCTTTCTAATTAGTATTTCTGGATTTCATGTTCAGCATATATTGGACCTTCTAATATCATTCTCCTTGCTTCTTCTCTTTAATATTTTCCATCTCTTTATCTCTCTGTGCTGCAATCTGGGAAAATTCCTTACATATACCTTCCAGTTAATTCTTAACTATTTATTTTATTTACTGTACAGATAAGGTCAAAAGGACATAGCTTATCATTGGCAGCTGGGACCCAAAAACCAGGAATCCTAACTTATAGTTTAATACATTCCTCTGGGGAAAATTGCTGCTTCAAAAGGTACTAAAAAATCCTTCTTCTGAAATAGTTTCCGAGAAGGCATATTCAGGCCATAAATATAATATAGAAATCAGAGGCTCAGTAATTGAAAGAACGTAAGTATTTGACCTTAAGCATCTTGAAGTTGGTGATATTGGAGGGACATCATACCTTATGGAAAATCCTGATAGGAGCCATCTCTGCACCATTCAGTGTCTTCAAAAGGAACATGGGCCAAGAGGAGGCATTCAACCGAAATCCTGCAGCAAACATAATGGGTGACAGATTACAAACATGTTTCAAAAAGAAATGGTGGTATAAAGTTCTCCCTTTGGAATCCAGCTACTCCTGTCACAACCTATGCTGTGATAGTCACATAATCACAGAATGTTAGAAAAGGACTTAAAGATTAAATAGAAGAAATGCCTCATTAGATAGATGAGGAGAATGAGGCACATAAGAGGGAATGAAACTTGTCCAAGGTAAAGCTGCAAAGTAAGTAGTGGGACAAGGTCTCCAAACCAAGTTTCCTAACTCTAAGATAAGTATTACATAATATATACCACAATGCCTAGAAAACTTTCCTTGAAAAATCCAAAAAAGAGGTGATTAACAAATACTTAGAAATGATCTACACAACAGAATGTGAAAGGGGATATAATAGCCTTTTAAGAAAAAACCAAACATGTCAATTGATAAACCAAGTAACAAGTAAATCATTTTGGTTTATTTCTATTTAAACTTACTATTTCCCTATCTTTTTATGTTTCTCTCTCACAAACACTCACACACATGCGCATACATACACCAAAATAGTTTAAAATAGTTTTTAATATTCACTGTTTAATTTAAACAACTAAGGATCAGAGAATGATGAAGTTGGAGGGGATCATCCTACCCCAACATCTTAATTTTCCAAAAGAGTAAAAAGAAGTCGAGAGGTTAATTGTCTATTGTCATCCATCAGCTAGCTAAACATCAATATGAATGTACCATTTAATTAAAGAATTATAAAAATAAGATCATCATTGTAGTTAGGTCTTTAAATTAGAGCTCCAAGAACTTCTTTCAATTTGGCTTCGACTATCCATTCTGCGATACCAAAATCTTTTTTGTACCAAAATGCTCTTTGTATCTGATGTTTTTTAGTACTTTACTATGCATTAGACACATATTAAATTAGACAGTCCACTGACTATCCAGGAGGTAGATATTGTTACCTTCGTTTTATAGATGAGGAAAGAGGCACAAAGTTAAGTAAATTGCTAAAGATTTCAAAGTGAGCAAATAACAAAGACAGGACTGAAACCTAGACCATTTGACTCCTTAGCCCATACTCTTAACTACTACGTTTAACTGTCAATATGCAGGTAAAATGAAAAAGGAAAAATCGGCTGTTGGGATTAAGTATTAGTTAATAACTATAATTAAATTCAGGGGGAAGAGGTGAGGAGAGAGAAGAAAATGGAAGTAAAAAGAGAGTTACAGTTACTACTCCATACAATTTAAACTTTTAGTCCCAAAGCTCGCTAGGCTAAGCCAACCTTCCAAAGGTCAAGATATTTCTTGGGATAGCTCATCTATATCAATAATGGTGGTAGAAATATGGGTATTCCTATCACTTAGTCTAAAACTGCCAACACTTCCTTTATTGCTTGCCTATTTTTCTCCTTTTGGAAAAAAACAAAGCAAAACAAAACACACCCTTACTCTATGTGATTTGGTGGGGATGTCAATCATAATCCTAGCCATGGGGTGAGAAACAATGGGGTACCATTTGAAAGCACCAGATTCGTCTCTAGACCAACAGTATGTATGTATATATGTCCCAACTTGGGCCAATTGTTTTCTGCCAAGATATGGATGTTGGAGGAGAGAGTCTTTCTTTCTCTGAGATCATGGCTATAAGGATGTTTGTAGATTTGGCACTGCTACATGGAAAACATACCTGAGAATAAAGCCAACGTAAAGCAAGGATGGAGAGACACGACAGTGTTTAAACCCCTATATTCAGACGCACTCAACACCAGATAAATCCTTGGACTTCTCAATTATAGGAGTCAATAATTCCTGCCTTCTCCTTTTTCTCTCTCTAACCTGGTCTGAGCTAGGTGTTTGAATGCTAATCTCTTTTTGACTGTGGTTTAAAAAAAAAAAAAAAAAAAAAAAATTAAATTCCTCCAGAAATTCAGGCCTGGTGTATGTAGGGGGAAATAACTCTCAGGGAAGAACAACTCTCAGGAACTCTCAGGTCAGGGAAGGTCTGATGCAAGCCATACTGAGAGCAGATTTGCCATAATGGCTCAGTTACACCTATGGATAAGGTAAAGCAAGGCACAACTGATTTAGAGAAGTGTTCCCTACACCTCAGTGAGAGGAGTGGGGAAGCATGACTGCACAATTAGAAAACTCAAGTTTCATGCCTTTAGTTCCCAATTACCAGAGTGCCTGGCCATGTAATTTCCAATTTCATTTTTGAGAAAAAAAATTACTGAGGGGCTTCTATCTCATGTAGAACTCAAGGAGCTAAAAAATCCTCTCAGCTCTGGGAATCATAATAATAATAATAATAATAATAATAATAATAATAATAATAATAATAATAATAATAATAATAATAATAATAATAATAATAATAATAATAATAATAATAATAATAATAATAATAATAATAATAATAATAATAATAATAATAATAATAATAATAATAATAATAATAATAATAATAATAATAATAATAATATAATAGCTAAAATGTATTTAAATGTTTACCATATATTGAACACTTTATATGCCATTTCTTACTCAATATTTGGAATAATATCATGAGGTAGGCACTACTATTATTCCTAGTTTACAGATGATGAAACAAGAACTCAGAGAAGTAACTTGTTCAAGGTCATACCAGTAAGTAGCGAGACAGATTTCCATACATGATGGTCTTATGCCAGACCTCATGGTTCTTTAGTATGTTTAAGTAACTCCTAGCAAGCTTCTTCAAGAGTAAAAGGGTAAAGCAGAAATGTTACCAACCCAAGGAATTGCTGAGGTATCTTATTCCCCAACTATCAAGGTTATGTGGGACCCTTCCCCCTCCAAATTCAAGCATATCTGTGATTTGTCTCAATATTCTAAGGCAGTCATAGATAGCACAGAACTTTAACATTGGAAGGGACCTCAGAGGCCATCTAGTCCAAAGACTTTATATCCCAAATGACAAAACTGAAGTCCAGAGAGGCTAAGAAAATTGTTCACGGTTACACAAGCTGCTCTTTTAGAGACAGGCTGGAACCCCGGGATTACTTACCTGGTTCTTTCACGACACTATGCTTCCTGCCAAAGCTAACATTTATCAGGCACACATTATGTGCCAGGCTCTAGGTGCTAAGCACTTTAAGTGGGTTATTTTATTTAATCACTACTACAACTCTGAATTAGACAGTACAAAAGTAGCACAGTTTCTGGAGCCAAACTCCCCAGATTCAAATCCAGCTCTGCCACTTAACAAGTGCATAGCTTTTGGTAAATTACAACACCTCTCTCTAGCTTCAGTTTCTTCAATGATAAAGTGAGATAAAAATAGAACCTATCTTAATGGGTTGTTCTAAGGATTAAGTAGGTTAATACATAAGAAGGACCTAAAACACTGCCTGGCATATAGTGTTAGATAAATGTTGCCTATTATTTTTATTATTATACACAAAAAGACCAAAGCTTAGAGAAATTAAGTAAAATATCTAAGGTTAGTAAACTAGTAAATAGCAGAGCCAGGACTCAAACTCAACTCCTCTGTCTCCAGAGCCTCCATTACTAATCATCATTAATATCTTCATGTATTTCATCACTTAGTCTTACTATACCATCTCTTGGTAAGAAGAGCTGGGGTCATAAAATTGTGAAAGAGGAAACAAAAATAGCATAAAAACATTAATTTGAGGCTCTCCTCACATTAAACAATGGCCTGGGGTATTTGCAAAGAAAAGGACAGGTGGGTAAGAAATCCTAACCTCTCAATGTGGGAGTACCAAAGTGCTCAGTCATTAGTTCTCTCTTCTTCTTGGTCAAATGATGACTGCCATTTTCCGTCTCTAGCTCAAACCTCTGCCCTGAGCTTCATGCTCATATATCTAACTACCTTATTCTCCCCCCCCCCCTTTTTTTTGTCTTTTTTCGTGTCCGGCAATGGATCGCAACCCTCAGTGTCGCGCCCATACTGGACCGGGACCGGCAACGGGATCGCAACCCTCGGTGTTGCTCCCACACCTCGCTCAGCCAGTGAGCGGGAACCGGTCTGTATGTTGGATCCGAACCCTCGGAGGGAGCGCCACCGCGCTCCCCAAGCGGCGCACTGTAGCAGTGCGCCACCGGGCCGGCCCTAACTACCTTATTCTTATAACTCTACTTGGATGTCTAGAAGACCTCAAAATGAATAAGTGCATAATAGAACTCTTGATTTTACTACCCCCTCCAAACTTGTTTTGCCTCTAGTCATCCCATCTCATTAATGGCATCAGCTGTCAAAGCCAGGTGCTCAGACCAAAAAGCCTAGAAGTCATCCTTGATTCCTTCCTTTCCATCACCCCCCTAATCCAATTAATCAGCAAGTCTTCATGACTTTTCCACCTAGTATATCCTAAATTGAACCATTTTTTCACCATTTCCACTGCAGTATCACAGACTTTTCACTGGAGTCCCTGCTTCTACTTTTGCCTCCCCACTATCTGGTCTCCTCATAGCAGCCAAAATATATATCATTTTAAAATATAAATTGGATCACATCACTTTGATTCTATGAAGAATAAACACTCTTTATTCATGTTTATAAGGCTTACATGATCTGGAACTTGCTTACTCCTCATTACTCATCTCGTATCACTCCCCGCCCACCCCCCAATCTCCCAACCCCCCATTTACTGGTCTTTCTGTTTCTCAAACACACCAAGCTGTTTCCCTCTGCCTTAAACACCCTTTTCTCAAATCTGTAGTTCTTTGCTTAAATATCACTACTTCAGAGAGGTGATCCTAGACTACCTTACCTAAAATAGCCTCCTAAATATATCGTGCTCCCTTCTTATTATTCCTAGCCCTTCTCACTGTCTGAAATGTCTATTTTTAATTTATTTATTTATTTATTTTTGCAGCTGGCTGGTAGGGGGATCCAAACTCTTGGCCTTATCAACACTGTGCCCTAGCCAACTGGCCAGCCTTTTTTATTTCTTCTCCAACTAGAATACAAGGTCCATGAGAGTTTTATTGAATTAAGGGGAAAAATCTCCACTTATTAAATGGGTGCCAGGAACTGAAGGATGTTTTGTCATGTTATTCCATTTAATCCTCACAAAAACCACGTGTGGCAGGGTTTATTAATGACCCTGCAGGTGAGGCAACTGAAACTCAAGGTTACGAGTCAAGGTAAAGCAATTTACCAGTGGCCACACAACTAAGGTAGTAAGTGGCTAAGTTAATATTACAAAGTCAGATATCTTTTAATTTCAAACACAGTCAGGCTGCAAGTACCCTGTGTTTACCTAGGATATATTTTAAAAATATTTATAAAGAACCAGTTCTAAAGAGCTTCCAGGTGCTCCCAGGAGTGGGACTACGGAATAAGCAACAGTCCAGCTGTTTAAACCTGACAAAGCTTTGGATTTAAATGCAGAGCCGACAGGCCTATAATTTAATCACAGTTCACACCCTCTGGTGGCATGTAACAGAACAGCATTCACACCAGGAACCACCTTTTGTGGGCCCCACGTCTCATCTTGCCCTTGTCCTATGTAATATAATGATCCCAAGCTTTGTGGAGCTATCATATCTATGGCTGTCAACATGATTCCATGACACTCTCAGGTCATTCTCTTCTCCCAGAAGAGCTTTACATGTAAAACACACATTCAGAAATTTGCCACTAACTCACTGTACAACCTTGGACAACTCACCTCCCTTTCCATGTTTCTGTATTTGTTACATGAGGTCACTGAACTAAAGCAGCATTCCCAAACCTCAGTTTGGTGGACTATCTAAATTTCACCCCAAGAGCGTGAGGAATAAGAAGTACAACTAGAAGAGAAGTGCTGAACAAACTATTGTCTCTGAGGAAGAGAATACTCAGCCTACTGGTATTTGGAAAAGACTGTTAGGATTATTTTTAGTTCTGACAAGACTTTATCACCACTTCCCTGTAATACCCTTAGAGACACACTCAAATATAAGTTAATACAGATTAATTTAGTAGGGGGACAGAAGTTGTGACTAATCTTGATATAGGCAAAGGTATAGCTGTGGATAGGTATAGATGGTTCTGGCATTACCCAATGCCAGGAGTGTTGCTGCAGAAAAGAGGAAATTAAGTGAATATTTTAAAAATTACCTTTATAAAATAAGCATTTATGCCATCATGGTCAAAGTGACTTTTCACTAAAATTTTGTTTGTTATTCCCCCCCCCCACTAATTTCCATAAAGTTCAAAATTCTGTGACCAGAAGATGACACACGCATCTTTCTAAATCCACCTTTCCACTGACCCTGGAGCCTACAGGATCAAATGAGAAGGCTGATCAGTGACAAGAACATACAAAGGATTCCTTTCAAGTCAATATGCCATGTATATACCAGAGCACGGGATCAATTTTACTGAGCAAGCAGTTTACACTGAGATCCTGATGCACCTGACTAAGGGCCTCATTAGAGGCCAGCTTCTGATCTAGACCAGTGACTCTCACCCTTGGACAAAGGAATCCCCTGGGAACATTAAAGAATCCATCAGTTCCACTACCAGAAATTCTGGTTTAACTGATCTGAGGTAAGGCCAAGGCATCGAAATTTTTAAGAGCTTCCTAGGTGATTCTAATGGGCAGCCAAGTTTGAGAACTACTGCTCCTGACAGCCCTGTTTAGAAGTAATAATCACAGTACTGGGTTGTAAAATAGGTCAATAATAGGCAGCTGTGAGGAAAGGTTGGCAGCTTTGAGATAACTTCAACTGACGAGAATCATATTACCTTACGATATTTTTTCCGAAGGACTCCTCTGAAAGAGAGTAATCTCCCTTATAAGAACAGAAAATACACAAACACACACGCACACAAACACGCACACAAACCACATAAGATTTTAATGGAGAAGAATCATCTGTTAGCATTATAGACCAATTGCGTTAAGAGTCTCAGGAGAGTATTTTTGCCATGCAGAATCCCAAGCCCCATTACCTAGAGATTCTGATTCAGCAATTCTGGGGAGAAGTCCAGAGGAGCCCTGAGAAACATGAACACATACACACATATATGTATAATTATATATACGTATATATAATTTTATTTTAAAAGCTTAATTTTGAAAAATTGTAAACCTAGAGAAAAGTAGCGAAAACAGTATGATGAACAACTATACAGCCTTCATCTAGCTTCAACAACTATTAACATTTTGCCACATTTGCTTTCTATCTACACACTTTTTCCCCTTAACTATGTGAAAGTTGGAGACGTCATGATACTTCACTCCTAAAATATCAGTATATTTTTCCTTAGAACATGGACATTCTCCAACAAAATTGCAATACTATCACACCCAAGAAATTTAATTAAAAATATTCTCAATTGTCCCCAAAATGTTCTTTGTAGATGTTTAATTTTTAAATTCGGGATCTAATCAAGAATCACATATTGCATTTTGTTGCCATGTTTGTTTAGTCTCCTTTAATCTAGAACAGACCCGTTGCCTTTTGTTTGCTTTTCATGATATGGACTTTTTTTTTTTTTTTTTGTCTTTTTCGTGACCAGTAAGGGGATTGCAACCCTTGGTGTGGTGTCGCTCACACCGCGCTCAGCCAGTGAGCGCACCGGCCATTCCTATATAGGATCCGAACCCGCAGCGGGAGCGTTGCTGTGCTCCCAGCGCCGCACTCTCCCGAGTGTGCCACGGGCTCGGCCCATGATATGGACATTTTTGAAGCATCCAGGCTAGCTGTTTTACAGAATGTCTCATGATTTCAATTTTTTCTGATTGTTTCCTCATAGTTATATTTATGCTCAAGACTTCTGACAAAAGTATTACACAGGTGAGTTTGAGTACTTCTTAGTGTACTACATCAAGAGGCACATAATGTCAGTTTGTCTAATTACTGATGACACTAAATTTGATCACTTTTAAAGACTGACTGACAAATTTCTTCCCTTTGTAATTAATAGGTAGTCAATGGAGAAAAACTTTGAGACTGTGTGAATACCCTATTCCCCAATACGCTTTTTTTTCCTGATGATTTTAGCATTCATTGGTTACCCTGGCCTGAATCAATTATTAAAACAGTGGTTGAAAAATAGTGATTTTCTTTCATTACTTCTATATTTATTAGCTGGCATTCTGTAAAGAAGACTTCTCCTTAAACTTAAAAAATTTTTTTTCTTTGTGTAACACATAGACCCATGAATGCTATTACTCTCATTCTTTCACTTTTATTATTCTTTTTGATACTCATATTGCTCCAATTTTGGCTAGTCAGAGAACCTTCAAGTTGCTTCTGAGTCCTTTCGATAAGTCCCCATCATTCTTTGAGACTTCTTCAGATTCATCTTATATTTTTTCTTCTGCTCAGCTTTGGAATTAACCATTTGTCCAAGGAGCTATAATTCCTTTTAGTGGGGAATGATATTTAGAAACCAAAATCAAGGTGTGCTCATTGCTACTGAGGTATAATTGCTTCCAGGCCTTTTCAATAAATAGAGCGTGGAAAATACATACACACGTACATACATACATATACAGGTTGAGCATCCCTAATCCAAAAATCTGAAATCCTCCAAAATCCTCAAAACTTTCTGAGTGCCAACATGACACCACCAGTAGAAAATTCCACATCTAACCTCATGTGATGAGTCACAGTCAAAATGTAGGTGCACAACACACAGTTTATTAAGGGATGATGGTGATGCCAAACAACCAAGGATTGTCCACAAGGGTGACTGAGACAGATACCTTTGCTTTCTGATGGCTCAGTGTACACAAACTTTGTTTCATACACAAAATTATTTAAAATATTATTTTAAATTACCTTCAGGCTATGTGTATAAGGTGTATATGGAACATGGGATGAATTTCGTGTTTATACTTAATATCTTAGGGACTTAGATATCCCCAAGATATCTCAATATGTATATGCTAATATTAAAAAATCCAAAACACTACTGTGGTCCCAAGCATTTTGGGATGCATATGATGCATACATATGAATATATTTTAAAGATTTCATACAACAGATACTCTCCAATTTAAATCCAATACTGCAGGGTTCTTTGGCATCTTCCCCCATTCCATATTTGCATTTTATTTACTTACTTGCTATATTTTCAATACATGCAAAATAGTTTCAGATTATTATGCCAAAACCACTAACATTAACAAAAAGTCAGAATTTCTTTGCAGTTCCATTTTTTATTTTGAATATGCCCCATTAAGAGAGCACTGTGAAGATTATTAAAAAATTATTTGATTTAGTATTTTTTCAATATGGTTGTGACATCCCATACATAGTTCAGTTTGCTTCTAATCAATTTTAGGATTTGCTTTGTTCATCTTTTTTTGGTTTAATTTTACCAAGTAAAACATTTACATAATTTTGGCTGGCCTGTGGCTCACTTGGGAGAGTGTGGTGTTGATAACATCAAGGCCATGGGTTCGGATCCTTATATAGGGATGGCTGGTTAGAGCACTTGGAGAGTGTGGTGCTGTCAACACCAAGTCAAGGGTTGGGATCCCCTTACTGGTCATCTTTATATAGGGGAAAAAAAAAAACAAACCAACAACATTTACATAATTTAGAAGTCAGAAGGATATAAAAGGGTATTCAAAAGCCTCACTCTCATCGCTATATTTTCTGCCTTGTTCCCAGACACACCTAATAGGTGTCCTTTCTGTTATTTTCTGGTTTAATATTCCTGTGTTTCTTTTTACAAAATTAAGTATAAAATATACAGTGTCACATATATATGCGTATGTGTACAAACACACTTCCCTTTCTCTTTCTCAAAAGGTGGCATATTATGTATACTATTTTGCAACTTTTCCTCATTAATGATAAATCTCGGAAATCACTCCATATAAGTTTATAGAGATCATACTCATTCTATTTTATTGTTGAATGCCAATTCATTGTGTGAATGTATTATATTACATTCAAATGATCTCTTAATAACGTTGAAAAGAACAACCATGTGCATGTTGCTTTATTTTTTTGGAACTGTATCTTCATAATCAAATTTCTAGATGTGGGATTGCTGGGTCAAATGATAAATGCTATGTAGTTTTACTCTGATACTGACAATTGTATACCTTCCCTTTCCAATGAGGATTGTACCATTTTGCATGCTCCCAGCAACGGAAGGAGAGTGTTTGGTTCTCCACAGCTTTGATATGTCTTCAAGCATTTGAGTTTTGGTTAATCTTGTAACTGAGAAAGGATATTTCAGTGTGGTTTAAATCTGCATTTATTTTATGAGTGAAGTTACACATAAGCATATTTTCATATGTTTGAGGACCATTTGTATATCTGTGAAATGTCCATGTTTTAAGTCCATTTTTCTTTTTCTTTTTTTTTTTCCTTTTTGTCTTTTTTCGTGTCCGGCAACGGATCACAACCCTCAGTGTCGCACCCGCACCGGACCGGGACCGGCCACGGGATCGCAACCCTTGGTGTTGCTCCCGCCCCTTGCTCAGCCAGTGAGCGGCCGGTCTGTATGTGGGATCCGAACCCTCAGCGGGAGCGCCACCGCGCTTCCCAAGCGGCGCACTATAGCAGTGCGCCACCAGGCCGGCCCTTAAGTCCATTTTTCTATTGGTTTTATTAGTCTTTTTAAAAATGTCAACTTATGAGTGTGCTTTATAAATTAGGGAGATTAGCCTTTTATCTGTGATATATGTTGTAAATATTTTCTCTCAATTTATCATTTGTCTTTTAACTTTGCCTGGAGTATTTTTTCCCTAAAAATGGTTTTGTTTTTAATATTTATAGTGTCAAATTTATCAGTCTATCTGGACTTCAAGTCATATTTAGAAAGGCTTTCCCTACCTTAAGTTTATAAAGGAACTGTGTTTTTTTCTAGTACTTCTATGGTTATTTCTTTTATATTCTGATTTGTAATCTATTTGCAGTTTATTCTGGTATATGCTGTGATATATGTATTCAATTGTATCTATATCAATTGTATCTTTTCCCATATGGCTACCCACTTATCTCAACGCCATTTATAAAAAAGTCCATCTTACCCCCTGATTTAATATCTCACCTGCTATGGACTGAATGTGTCCCCCCCAATTCATATGTTGCAGCTTTAACCCCTAATATAACTGTAATTGGAGATAGGATCTTTAGGAGATAACTAAGGTTAAATAAGATAATTTAGGAGAATATAAAGATAATTTAGGGAATTATTAAGATTATAGTTTAGGAGATAATTAAGGTTAAATGAGGTCACGGGGGCCCTAATCCAATAGGAATGTAGCCTTATAAGAAGATCTCGCTCTCTCTCTCTCCCTCCCTCTCTCCTAAGAAGAAAACCGAGAAGATGACTTTTTCTGCAAGCACAGAAGAGATCCCTCACCAGAAACCAAACCTTGATCTCAAACTTTCCAGCCTCTAGAACCATGAAAAAACTGTGTTAAGACATTCAGTCTGTGGTATTTTGTTATGACAGCCCAAGCAGACTATGACACTACCTTTATCATATATCAAATTTTCATATATAGTCAGATCTATTCCTGGATTTGCTATGATTTTCCACTGCTTAGCCTGTCTATTCATGTGCCAGTTCCATATCACCTTAATCATAGAGGTTTTGCAGTATGTTTAAATAGCTAATAGGACTAGTTTCTGCACACTGCTCTTCTTTTTCAGGGTTTCCTAGCTATTTTTGAATTATTATATTTACCTACATATGTTCTTCCTTCCTTTGCAGAGATCCATTTTTCCATCTGGTATCATTTTCCTTCTCCTTGAAGGACTTCATTTACCACTTCTTGTAGTACTGATATGCTGATGATTAATTTTCTAAGCTTTTGTAGGTCCGTAAACATCTTTATCTCATTTTTATTTTTGAGAAACATTTTTGCTGGGTATAAAATTCTAGCTTAACAATTTTTTTTCCCTTTTAGAACTTAACGTTGTTTCACTGTATTCTAACTTGTAGTGTTTCTGACAAGAAGTTGCTGTCACTCTTTGTTTTTCTGTACATCACATGCCTATTCTTCTCTGGCTGCTCTTAAGATTTTTTTCTTTAATTTGGGTTCTCACCAATTTGATAATGATGCCTTGGCATGATTTCCTTCATATTTCTTCAGCTTGGGGTTCACTGAACTTTGATCTGTGAAGTTATAGTTTCCATTGTACTTGGAAAAATTTCAACCATTATTTTTCAAATAATTTCTCTGTGCTCCCTACTTCTCCTTCGGGACTCCAGCCATACATATATTAGGCCACTTGAAGTCATTTCATGAATCATTGCTGCTTTGTTCATTTCGTTTTCAATCCTTTTTCTCTGTGTTTCATTTGTATAGTTTATACTGTTCTTAAGCTCATTAATCTTTTCTTCTGCAGCAATCCCAACAGTTATATTCTATTGATTCCATCAAGTTTATTTTTCACCTGAGATTTTATATTGCATTGTCCACCTCTAGAGTTCAATTTGGGTTTTTTAATCTTTCATTTCTCTATTCATGAGGCTCATGATTTCCCCTACCTTCTTGAACAAACAAGGTATAGTTAAATAACTGCTTTAATGTCCTTGTCTACCAGTTTTATCATCTGTGTCATTTTTGACCTCTCACGATATTTGATTGATTTTCCAACTGCTTGTTTGCACGTCTGGTAAATTTTTTAACGTGGTAAAATATATATACATAAACATTACCATTACATTAACGTTAATGTACTGTTAACAAACATTAACATAAACATTAGCATTATACCATTTTTTTTCCCCTTTTTTTTTGTCTTTTTTACTGACCGGTAACGGGATCGCAACCCTCCGTGTCGCACCCGTACCGGGGACCGGCAACGGGATCGCAACCCTCAGTGTTGCGCCCGCACCGCGCTCAGCCAGTGAGCAGGAACCGGTCTCCACATGGGATCCGAACCCTTGGCGGGAGCGCCGCCACACTCCCAAGCGGCGCACTCTCCAGTGCGCCACCGGGCCAGCCCAGCATTATACCATTTTTAAGTGTACAGTTCTATGGCATTAAGTAGATTCACACTGTTGTGCAACCATCACCACCATGCCTCTCCAGAACTTTATCATTTTCCCCAAATGAAACTCTGTATTGATTAAAAAATTAATTCCCCTCTCCTCTTTCCCTCAACTCCTAGCAACTACCATTATACATTCTGTCTCTATCAAACTGACTTCTTTAGATATCACATATAGGTAGAATCACACAGTACTAGTCATTTGGTGACTGGCTTATTTCACGTAGCATAATGTCTTCAAAATGCACCCGTGTTGGGCTGTGCCAGGAGACAGCGCGATCCTGAGAGGTGTGCGCGGTGATACCAGAGTATTAATTGCATTTCCAAGAGCAACAAAAGGCGAATAATTCTTTCAACAACGATCCTACATCGACAAACAAGCGGCAGCAGGTTCGAGGTTTTGGGGCC
>NW_007728519.1:218730-229097 GCF_000696425.1 Galeopterus variegatus | reverse complement strand
TTTTTTTTTTTTTTTTTGAAGCTCTTACAACGAGAAAATGGAGGGGACACATCTGGGTGGGGGGGGGAGAGGGAGGAGGGAGGGAGGTTTTGGTGATGGGACACAATAACTAACTACATTGTATATTGACAAAATAAAAAAAAAATAAAAATATAAAATAAATAAAAATAAATGTTTAAAAAAAATGCACCTGTGTTATAGCATGTTCAGAATTTCCTTCCTTTTTGAGGCTGAATATTCCATTTCATATACATATACATATATATATATACACGCACATATATACATTTTGTTTATTTATCCTTCCATCAATGGACACTTGAGTGGCTTCCACCTTTTGACTACTGTGAATAATGCTGTTAGGTGTGGATATACAAATAAGTGCTCGAGTCCCTGTATTCAGTTATTTGAGTTTATAACTAGAATTGAAAGGGCTAGACCATACAATAATTCTATCGTGAATTTTTGAGGAATCACCACACTGTTTTCCATAGGAGTTGCACCATTTTACATTCCCACCAGCAAAGCATGAGAGTTCCAATTTCTCCATATCCTCACCAACACTTGTTATTTCCTATTTTTTTGATAACAGCCATCCTAATGGGTGTGAAGTGCTGTCTCATTGTGGTTTTGGTTTGCATTGCTCTAATACTGGAGAAGCTGAAAATCTTTTCATGTACTTGTTGGCCATTTGTATATCTTCTTTGGAGAAATGTCTATTTAAGTCCTTTGCCCATTGTTGAGCTGGGTTGTTTTTGTTGTTGAGTTATAGGAATTTTTAAAAATATGTTTTGGATATTATCTCCTTATCAGATATTTGATCTGCAAATATTTTCTCCAATGCTATGGGTTACTTTTCACTCTGTTGATAGTGTCCTTTGATGCACAAAAGTTTTTAATTTTCATGTAGTCCAATTTGTTTACTTTTTCATTTGTTTCATGTGCTTTTAGATGTCATCCAAATCAAATGTCATAAAGTTTTTCTACTGTGTTTTCTTCTAAGAGTTTTATGGTTTTGGTTCCTACGATTTAGCCCTTGGATACATCTTGAGTTAATTATTGTATATGGTGTAAGGTAAAGGTCCAACTTCATTCTTCTGTATGTGGATATCCAGTTTTCCCAACACAATTGAATCAGATATGTGAGTGTTTTTTGAAAAGCTTTATTCAGATGTAACTCACGTACCATAAAATGTACTCTTTTATGTACACAATTCAGTGGTTTTTAGAATATTCACAGATTTGTGCCAAATCACTTAATCTAATTTTAAAACATTTCATTACTCCTCCAAACCCCCCCCCCCATACATGTTAGCAGCCACTCCCCATTTCCCCTTCAGCCTGGTCTGGAAACCACTAATCTACTCTCTGCCTCTATGAATCTGCCTATTTTCTCCCATTGTCTGGGCTGTCTTTTCACTTTATTGATGGTGTCCTTAGAAACACAAAAGATTTTAAATTTGATTAAGTTCAGTTTTTCTGTTTTTTTTGTTGTTGTTGTTGTTTGTGCTCTTGGTGCCATTATCAAAGAAACCATTACCTAAACCAAGGTCAAAGAGATTTACTCCTATAATTTCCTCTAAGAGTTGTATAGTTTTAGCTCTTACCTTTAGGTCTATGATCCACTTGGAGTTAATTTTTTGTACCTGGTATGGAGGTAGGGCCAAACTTCGTTCCTTTGCATGTGGAAAATTCCACTGAATTGTCTTGGCGCCCTATTGCAAATCAATTGGCCATAAATTGATGGGCTCATTTCTGGACTCTCAATCCTAATCCACCGCTTTATATGTCTATCCTTGTGCCAGAACCGCAATGTCTTGAGTACTGTTTTGTAGTAAGTTTTGAAATCAGGAGATGTGAGTCCTCCACCTTTGTTCTCCCCTTTCAAGATTACTAGGCTATTCTGGGTCCCTTGTATTTCTACATCAATTTTAGGATCGACTTGTCAACTTCTGCAAAAAGGGCAGCTGGGATTTTGATAAGTATTGTGTTGAATCTATAAATCAATTTGGGGAGTACTGCTTTTAGCTATGAGACTTGCAAATATTTTCTCCTAGTCTGTAACTTGTATTCTCACTCTTTTACCAGGGTCTATTGAAGAGCAGAGATTCTTAATTTTGACAAAGACCACTCTATGATTTTTTCTATTGGATCATGCTTTTAGTCAGGTGCTTTCTGAAGTTTTCTTTATATAAGTCTTGCATATTTGTTTGTCCTCCCCCCTTCCTTTGGCTGCTATTGTAAATGGGAGTTTCTCTTCCATTATGTCTTCTATTGAATTATTTTAAACCACTGAGGAAAATGCTGGCTTCAGTATTAAAGTAAAAATTTAAGTTAAGGATATATTACTTTCTAGTTTTTATTATTTTTTGCTCAATAGTGTGTTGAATTTTGTCAAAGTTCATATGATTTTCTTCCTTAGCTATCTTAATATGTTGAATTACATTAATGACTTTTCTAAAGCTAAATCTTTCATTTCCAGGGAAAAAACCAATCTATTTTGTCTTGATGAATTATTGTTTTAGATATGTTAAAATCTAATACCTAATACTTTATACAGGCAGGATGAGATACTGACCTTCAGATACAGGAAGCTCAAAGGTCCCCAAACAGATTCAACCCAAAAAGATCCTCCCCAAGACATATTATAGTTAAATTCGCAAAGCTCAAAGACAAGGAGAGAATTCTACAAGCAGCAAGAGAAATGCATCAGCACTTATAGGGGAATCCCCATCAAACTAATAGCAGACTTCTCAACCAAAACACTACAGGCCAGAAGAAAGTGGAACGATATATTCAAAAATAACTAAACAAAAAAAAACTGCCAGCCAAGAATTCTTTACCCAGCAAGGCTCGCCTTCAGAAATGAGGGAGAATAGTGTATTTCCCAGATAAACAAAAGTTGTGGGAGTTCACCACCACACGACCAGCCCTGCAAGAAATTCTCAAGAGAGCCATTCATCTGGAATCTGAATAATGGTGACCATCATCAAGAATACACAAGCAAGAGCAAAACCCATGGTTAAAACAAAAATGCCAGCAAGAAAAAGAAGCTAAATCATTCCACCTTAAATTCCCAACTCACATTGAAGAAGATAAATAAAAGGGGAAATAATGATCAAAAGATATTTAAACCACCTGAACAAGTAGCAATTAAATGACAGGAATTAAACAACACTTCTCAATAACTACTCTGAATGTGAATGGACTAAACTCCCCATTCAAAAGACACAGACTAACTGACTGGATTAAAAAGCTAGACCCAAGTATATGCTGTCTTCAAGAGACCCACCTCACCTATAAAGACACACATAGACTAAAAGTGAAGAGATGGAAAAAGATATACCATGCAAATGGAAACCAAAAACAAGCAGGAGTAGCTATTCTTATATTGTATAAAATAGACTTTAAACCAAAAAACATTAAAAAAACACAAAGTAGGCCATTATATAATGATAAAGGGAACTATCCAGCTAGAAGACATGACAATCATAAACATGTATGCACCCAATACCAGAGTACCCAGATATATTAAGCAAACACTCTTAGACCTAAAGAAGGAGACAGGACCTAATACATTAAGAGTGGGTGATCTGAACACCCCTCTCTCAGTATGGGTCAGGACTTCCAGGCAACAAGTCAACAAAGAGACATAGGATTTAATCTACACCCTGGACCAACTGGACTTGGCAGATATATACAGAACATTTCACCCAACAGCTAAAGAATACACTTTCTTCTCATCAGCTCATGGTACATTCTCCAGGATAGACCACATATTAGGTCACAAATCTAGTCTCAGCAAATTTTAAAAAATTGAAATCATTCCAACAATCTTTTCAGACCGCAATGGACTAAAACTGTAGATAAACAATAAGCAAATCACTGGAAGCTATACAAATATGTGGAAAATAAATAATAGGCTCCTGAATGACCAATGGGTCCAAGAAGAAATTAAACAGGAAATCAAAAAATTTCTAGAAACTAATGAAAATAAAGATATATCATACCAAAACTTTTGGGACACTGCAAATGCAGTACTAAGAGGCAAATTTATTGCAGTAAATGCTTATATCAAAAAAATGGAAAGACTCCAAATAAATGACGTAATGCTACACCTCAAAGAACTTGAAAAACAACAACAATCCAAACCTAAAGGCAGTAGATGGAAAGAAATAATTAAGATCAGAGCAGAACTAAATGAAATAGAGACCCAAAATCCAACAGAAAAGATCAACAAAATGAAAAGTTGGTTTTTGAGAAGATAAACAAAATAGACACACCAGTAGCTAGATTAACCAAAAAAAGGAGAGAGAAGACCCAAATAACAAAAATCAGAAATGAAAACGGAGACATTATAACTGACACCACAAAAATACAAAGAATCATTAGAGACTATTATAAACAACTGTATGACAACAAATTTGAAAATCTGGAAGATATGGATAAATTTTTAGAAACATATAAATTACCAAGACTGAACCAAGAAGAGATAGAAAACCTGAACAGACCAATAACAAGCAAGGAGATTGAGGAGGTAATTAGCAGTCTCCAACAAAAAAAAGTCCAGGTCTGGATGGCTTTACAGCTGAATTCTATCAAACTTTTAAAGAGGAGTTAATACCAATTCTTATGAAACTGTTCCAAACAATTGAAACAGATGCTACTCTCCCAAACTCATTCTATGAGGCCAACATAAACCAGATAAAGACACAACAAAAAAAGAAAATTACAGGCCAAGATCCTTGATGAACCTAGGTGCTAAAATCCTCAAAAAAATATTAGCAATTAGAATACAGCAACATATTAAAAAAATTATACACTATGATCAATTGGGATTCATCCCAGGGATGCAAGGCTCGTTAAACATATGAAAGTCAATAAATGTGACACATCACATCAACAAGCTCAAGGACAAAGACCATATGATCATCTCAATAAACGCTGGAAAAGCATTTGATAAAATTCAACATTCCTTCATGATAAAGACTCTCAACAAATTAGGTACAGAAGGAAAATATCTTAACACAATAAAAGCCATTTATGACAAGCCCACTGACAGTATTATTCTGGATAGGGAAAAACTGAAGGCATTCCCCTTAAGGACAGGAACAAGACAAGGATGTCCACTCTCACCACTTCTATTCAACATAGTACTGGAGGTACTAGCTAGAGCAATCAGGCAAGAGAAAGAAATAAAGGGATTCCAGATTGGAAAAGATGAAGACAAACTTTCCCTATTTGCAGATGACATGATACTATATATAGAAAAACCTAAAGACTCTATCAAAAAACTCCTAGAGCTGGTTAATAACTTCAGTAACATTGCAGGATACAAAATAAATGCCCCCAAATCAGTTGCATTTATATACTCAAATACTGAACTAACAGAAAGAGAAATAAAGAAAGTAAGCCCATTTAAATTGTCACCAAAAAATATGATACCTAGGGATCAATTTTTTTTTTTTTTGTCCTTTTTGTGACCGTGAGGAGATTGCAACCCTTGGCTTGGTGTCGCCCTCACTGCGCTCAGCCAGTGAGCGCACCGGCCATCCCTATATAGGATCCAAACCCGTGGTGGGAGCGCCACTGTGCTCCCAGCGCCACACTCACCCAAGTGAGCCATGGGGTCGGCCCCCTAGGGATCAATTTAACCAAGGAGGTGAAAGACCCCTACAATGAGAATTACAAACCACATCTGAGAGAAATTAAAGAAGACACAAAAAGATGGAAAGATATTCAGTGCTCTTGGAGAATTAACATTGTGAAAATGTCTATACTACCCAAAGTGATCTACAGATTCAATGCAATCCCCATCAAAATACCAATGACATTCTTCACAGAAATGGAAAATACAATCTTACCTTTCATATGGAAAAACAAAAGACCCCGAATAGCCAAAGCAATCCTGAGCAAAAAAAAAAAAAAAAACAAAGCCAGAGGCATAACTTTGCCTGACTTCAAATTATACTCAAAGCTGTGGTAACCAAAACAGCATGGTTTTAGTATAAAAATAGACATTCAGACCAGTGGAGTAGAATTGAGAACCCAGAAATCACTCCTCAGGCTTACAGCCATCTGATAATCAGACAAAGGCAACAAAAATCTATATTGGGGAAAAATTGCCTCTTCAACAAGTGATGCTGGGAAAACTGGATATCCATATGCAGAAGAATGAAACTAGATATGCATCTCTCACCATACACTAAAATCAACTCAAAATGGCTTAAAGACCTAGGTATAAGACCCGAAACTGTAAAATTACTAAGGGAAAATACAGGTGAAACATTACAGCAGTTAGGTCTGGACACAGGCTTTATGAATATGAGCCCAAAAGCACAAGCAGCAAAAGAAAAAATAAACAAATGGGACTATATCAAACTAAAAAGTTTCTACACAGCAAAAGAAACAATCAACAGAGTGAAAAGACAAGCTACAGAGTGGGAGAAAATTTTTGCCAACTATGCATCTGACAAGGGACTAATATACAGAATATACATAGAACTCAAGCAATTATACAGTAAAAAAGTAAATGACACAATTAAAAAATGGGCAAAGGAGCTGAATAGACATTTTTCAAAGGAAGACATACAAATGGCCAACAGATACATGAAAAAATGCTCAACAACACTAGTCATCAGGGAAATGCAAATTAAAACCACATTGAGATACCACCTCACTCCAGTTAGACTGGCTATATCAAAAAGACGGTGAATAACAAATGCTGGCAAGGGTGTGGAGAGAAGGGAACATTACTGCACTGTTGGTGGGATGTAAATTAGAACAACCACTTTGGAAGACAATTTGGAGATTTCTCAAAAAACTACAGATAGATCTTCCATATGATCCAGCAATCCCTCTTCTGGGTATATATCCAGAGGAATGGAAATCATCATGTCAAAGGGATACCTGCACTCCCATGTTCATCGCAGCTCTGTTTACAAAAGCCAAGATATGGAACCAAACTAAATGTCCATCAGCAGATGATTGGATAAGGAAACTGTGGTATATACACACTATGGAATACTACTCTGCCATAAAAAAGAATGAAATACTCCCATTTGCAACAACATGGATGAACCTGGAGAAACTTTTGTTGAGTGAAACAAGCAAAGCGCAGAGGGATAAATACTGCATGTGCTCACTCATATGTGGGAGCTAAGAGAGAAAGGAAAGCAGGAAAGAAAGACCACAGTAGTGCCGTGATCCAACAGAAGGGAGGGAACATTCCTAGGGCTACAAATTGGAGTTGAGGGGAGAGGGGGAAGGGGTGGGAGGTTGAGGGATAATTGGGAGGGGATAAAGGGTACAAAAGTAATTTCTGGTAATGGATATACCCCTGGTATGAATCTGGCCCCCACATCATGGATGGGAGAGGGGACAATCAGCTTTTTATCTCATGAATATTCATAATAAATAAATAAATGAATAAATAAGTACTTTATACAGGATTTCTATAATAATATTCATACATGAGATTATATGTGTGGGTTTACGTGTGTTTAAATCAGATTTAGGTATCAAAGTTCTACGTGCCTCATAAAAATAATTTACATATTTTCCTACTTTTTCTAAGATCTAGAGCTACACTTTCCAATATAATAGCCACTACCCACATTAGACTTTAAATTATTATTAAATAAAATAAAAAATTCAGTTGTATAGTCACAGTAGCCACATTTCAAGTGCTCACTCAAGAGCCATATGTGGCTAGTGACTACCATACTAAACAGCACAGATGTAAAATATTCCCGCCATCACAGAAAGTTATGCCAGGTACCACTAAACTATGACTCAAGTAGCACTGAGATTATCTGGTCCTTAAGGTTTGACAAGATTTCTCTGTGAAATAATCTGCACAGGGTTCTTATCTTAGCCTATTCTGTTGCTTAGAATAGAATACCTGAAACTAGGTAATTTGCAAAAAAATAGAATTTATTTCTTACAGAGAATTGGGAAATCCAAGGTCCAGGGGACACATCTGGTGAGGACCTTCTTCCTGGTGAGGACTCCCTGCAGAGCCCCAGGGTGCCACATGTCGAGGGAGCAAAGAGCTTGCTAACATGCTCACTTACTCTCCTTACAAAGCCACCAGTACTACCCCATGATAACCTATTTATCCATTAATCCATTAACCCAGGAATAGATTAATCCATCCAGGAGGGCAGAGCCCTCACCATCTAGTCACCACCCAAAGGTTCCACTTCTCAGTACTGCCACATTGGAGATTAAGTTTCAATATGAGTTTTGGAACATTCAAACTACAGCACAGTTCCTTGAAAACTTTTATGTTTTCTACATATCTGTTTAAACATTGTAATTCTACTGGGTCAATTTTGACAAAGAGTATTTTCCCATTTCACCTAGCTTTCTAAATGTATTTGTGTTGTTATTTCCTCTGTCATTTTTTATTTTGTGTATCTGTGCTTACTCCTTTTTTTCTTTATTATGCTAACTAGTGGTTTGTCAATTTCTTTGATTTTTTCCTCCAAAGGACTAGTACTTTGATTTATTGCTTTTCTATTGTTTACCTCATTAATTTATTTTACCTTTTCTTCTTCCTTTGTATTTGCTTTGTGATTGTTTTTCTAGCTTTATGAGTTGAGAACTTAAATCTTTTTTAACTTTTCTTTTTTATTGATGTCAAGTATTTAATGCTATAAACTTTCTTCCAAGCACTGCTTTAATTGTATCTCAGAATTCTGATGTGATGTTTATCATTATGTTTTAGAAATTATTCAGTTTTGAATTATATTTCCCTTTTTCAAGCAATTTATAAATTTTAAATGTCAAGGTGGAAGATCATTTACAAGCACACACAATCTACCTTATTCATTAAAACCTTTAATGCTTTTATTTTTTGTCCTGCTGGCCTGTCTTGCCTTGAGAACAACCTCAAGGCAATACTCCCTGAGAGCAATCTCAAGGAGAGTTAAACTTCCTATTAGTATGTCTATATCTCTTTGTATCTTCCATAATTCTATCTTATGAAGACAGATGCTTTGTCATTGGTACTAAAATATTTATAATTATTACATTTTCACTGAGAATTGTGTCACCTTTAATGTGACTTGTTTTAACACATCTTGGCCTCAGTTTTACCTTGTCTAATATCAGAATTGTAACTTCTGCTATTACACTGTATTTCCTTGGTTTAACAGTGATCATCCTTTTATTTTTATCCTTTCCGATTCACCCTACTCTATGTATGTCTCTTGTATGTAGCATAGAGTAAGTTTTACTTTGAATACTAGTATGAAAATTTTTTTCTTTTGATAAGTACGTTAAATCCTATTTAATGTTTGCTAATATAAATTACACATTTGGTTTAACTCTGTCACATTATGTTTTGTTTCCTGTGTTTTCCATATTTAGTTCACCTCTTTCTCTATGTGGTCTATTTCTTGATCTCTTTGTTCTTTTGGCATTTAGAAGTTTTGGATTTTGGGCCAGACCTGTGACTCACTCGGGAGAGTGTGGCGCTGGTAGTGCCAAGGCCGTGGGTTCAGATCCTATATAGGGATGGCCGGTATGCTCATTGGCTGAGCGTGGTGCAGACCACACCATGCTGAGTGTTGTGATCCCCTTACTGGTCAAAAAAAAAAAAAAAAAAGAAGTTTTGGATTTTTGTTTTAATGGTTACCTTTATACTAATACATTTCATAATGACCTTAGTTTCCCTTTTCCTTACTTAGGATTCTACTATTTGGTTTATCCACTTAAACAATACCCTTTGATCCCATCTAAACATATTACAGAAGTAAACAAATTTGCTTCTGGTTCCAGTGTTTTTGCTTGACAGGCTTCTGCAGCACTCTCATCTTCTCTAATGTTGGTTTCCTGCAGAGCATGGCAGCCAGTAGTATCCAGTGGACGACAGCAGCAGCAGCATACCGCCCTCACCCCAACCTTGGGTAGTTTAATAGCAGAGTTCCTCCAGAGAGGCACCTCTCAATGAACACCACTCCCCAAGCACCACAGAAGGCAAATTTCCAGCAAGTTCCACTAACATGGCACCATAGTGACTTCTCCATCATTCTGTGAGCCATAGTTGTACCCTCTCCAACAAGGTCTACACCTCACCCCTAAAGATGGGGGAGAAGAGGCTCTTCTTTGGGTACTCGATCTCAGCCCCAGGAAGTAACTTCTCTTTATGTCTACTATTCCTATATACTTTAGAGTTCTGTTTCCTTTTAACTAGCCAATCCCTCATTACTCCAACCCTCTGTTATAGTTAACAATTATATTAAACTTTCTGTGCTCAAATTACTGTGTTGTTTCTTCTTTGGGCCCAAACTGATTATTTACACACACACACACACACACACACACACACACACACACACACACACACACACACCACACAA
>NW_007728519.1:201000-218616 GCF_000696425.1 Galeopterus variegatus | reverse complement strand
CACACACACACACACACACACACACACACACACACACACACACACACACACACACGCCACACAAACTCTTTTACCCTTGTTTCTACCTTTGTCTCTGTCTTATATTGATCACCTCTTGGCTGGATAAAGCTCTTACTCTAATTTCTCAGGAAGGGCTTGGGTTTACAGTATCCCTGAGTTCTTGTGTGCATAATCTCAACATCTGAAGAACAACAGCTTGACTACATATAAAATCCTTCTTCCTATTTTCTTTCCTTGAATTTCTTGAAAATGTTGCTCCACTTTGTTTTACTTTGTATTTTGCTGTTGAGAAATCTGATGCAAACCTGAGTTTCTTTCCTTAGGAAAAGACCTGGCTTTTTTGCTGGAAACATAAAGCAATTTTTCTTAGAGTAGAATAGTTTTACTAGAATATGTCTTGGAGTTGACTAATCTGAATCAATTTACCCAGGAATAAAGTATGCCCTTTCAATATATATATAGGTTCAGATCATCCTTAATTTGGGGGAAGTTTTCTTGTTTTAGTATTAACTCTGTTCCATTGTTTATCTTCTTCGAGGGCTCCAATTATACATACATACACATATGCATACATATGTTGGATCTTTATTGACCATGTATGATATCTAACAGTTCTTTTCTGATACTTTTTAACCTTTTGTAGTATTTATTTTTATTTTCTTGGCTGTTTTTATTTCTCTCCTCAACGTCCCTTATTATATTTTCAGTTGAACCTATTAGATATTGGTCATCTTGGAACTAAGTCTTCAGTTGAGACAATTTTGTCTTTCTTCAATTTTTTTCTTGAGTTTGGACAATTTTATTTTCACATCTTCTTGCCTATTGTGCATGTTCAGCCTGACTTTTACAATCTATGATTCAAGGTATTTTTTCCTTTCTGCCAACACTTGTTTACTTGTTTATCTGCTAATACTTATTTCCTGATCATTTTGAAATGTCTTACATTTTCCTTGGACCAGCAAAAACAAGAGTTCTATTTTAGCAAGGAACTTGGGTCATGATTTGGCATAGTGAAACATAGTTTCTTTAAGAGATGGGCATGTTTGGGATGGTATGAGAAGACTGGTATGCCTTTTGATTTTATGATACTCTTTTGTTCTACCCTTTGTTTCCTTTTTTCCTTTAACAGTAAGCCTTCCTCGCCCCCAAAAGTAGTTTCTTACCAAGACTGCTATGTCTAGTCCCTCACACTATCAACTCAGACTCTCCCTTCTTATTCCCCAGTAGCATATACTCTAACCCACTACATCTTAGCTCTGTTCTCAGTATTTGCCATTCTGGATGGGACTATCTCTTTCTTAGGGTGGTTCTGGCCCTCACTCTCACCCTTTTTTATACAATTTCCACCAGCATAAACGCTTCATTCTGGTATGGGTCTGGTACTGGCTCTGCTGGTTTCAAATCTTTACATTTCCACTAACATGTAGTTGAAATGTATAGTATTCTTAACTCCTAGTTATATTTAAGCATGAGTTATAAATGGTCTGATGTGCTCTCTTTTTTGATCTTCAGATTTCTGGAAAGATTTTCATTTAGATAGTCACTATTATCCCTGGGAAATTATATTTTTAAATAGCCTCTCAAGATGCTTCTAAACATTGATTCATAAAGTAGCATGAGAATACAGTACTCTGCAGTTGTAAAAAGTAATGAAAATATCTCCATACTGCTGCAAAGTCATCTTTAGAACGTATCAATAAGTCAAAAAAGCAAGGCTGAAAAAAGTATGTATGTATATGTCTATGTATATAGAGATATACTTTCTCTGCCTTCTTATATAAATGATAGCATACCATACATTCTTTATAGTGTGTAGTATATCTATAAAATTCCCTATATTTCAAAAAAAATGGAAGGATAAACTATAAAATTTAAAAAAGTAGTTATCTATGATAAAAGGAAAGAATAGTATGAAGGGAATTTCTCTGAATATACTTTGTTTTATAGACTTGACTTTTAAGAACAAAAGAACAATGCACATATTTTATGTATTTATAAAGCAAAATTAATTATTAAAAGCACTTCCCCAAAATCAAAAATTCCAAGAAGGAAAAATGAGAGAGTAGGAAAACCCACAAATTAAGAGACTTAAGGGACACAACAACCAACTACAACGTATGGGTCTTATTTTGATCCTGATTCAAAGAAACTTAACAAAAAGAGACAATGAGACAGTAAGACAGAGAGAGAGAGAGAGACAAAGAGAATTGGGAAAATTTAAACACTGATTAAATATTTTTTGATATCAAGGAATTATCATTATTTACATGTGATAATGATATTATGGTTATGCTTTAAAAATACCCTTGCCTATGAGAGATAAACAGTAAATATTTCATAATAAAATGACACTATGTTTGGGCAATTCGGCAGGAGTGGGGCAGAGAGTGTGTACAAGTACACTCCAGATAAAACTACATTGACTATATGTTGAAATTATCAAGAACGAAGGATAGATGGACAATCACTGTGCTATTTTCTCTACTTTTGTATATGTTTGAAATTTTACATTACAAATAACTTTTTTTAAATGGGTAAAAGTGTTAAACAAGCACCTGATGAGTTCTTTCAAACAATACATGCCCTCTAACCCCCAATTAATCTAGCACAGCTTCCAGAGTGGAACATAGCCCAAAGCCCATAAACCCATCTCTCTCTATCCCCCATTGAGACTCACTGCAATAGTGACTGACGGTAATCGATGAGGTGGGCTAAATCCCTAGGGTATACTGAGGCAAAACACAAGACAAAAACAGAAAAACAACAACGGGTGAATCTAATCTGGAGGAGAAAAATCTACTGGTGTTATTAGTTCAAGTAAAATAAGGAATTTTATTTAAAAATGGATTCAAAGTAAGAAAATTCCAAGGACCAAGTAAGAATTTGGGGCAAAGGCATTAAGGGATGCTCATAACAGTTGCCCTTTCTATTGGGAGATTTTTCTCTTACCCCTTCTCATAATTATAAGAACTTGGTGACAGCTTTATGTTTTTTGAGGTAGATTAAATGGCAAGAACTCCTTTCACTCTCTCTCTCAGGGTAAATGGGCACTGATAAAGAAAGATAAAGGGTACAGTTTCTTGCTAAAAAAGGTATGAGTTTGAGAGAACCTTGGATATCATAAGCTAATGTAGAAAGAGAGATGTCCAGATTTTGCTGCTCATTTCATATTGGGTGGGTCTTTCTTGGGGAACCATATGAAAAAAAAAAAAGCCATAGGCTTTCCTGTAAAAGGATGCACAATTCTTAGAAGCTAACTGATTGGTTAGGGAGAGCCTGGGTCTAGTTTCTACTCACCCAGAGGGGGCTGCAGCATACCCCCATTCTTCTCACAGTTCCCAATAGGCTGGATTTCAGCTGAGTCAACCAGCCGCCAGAAGTCATTCTTGTTGTCACTCCCATCAAGGCGTAGGCGGAGGCGGGCTCCTGTCAGTCCAACTACTGTGGCAATACAGGTGGATGTGGTGTTTCTGGGGTCCTGTGCTTCCAATTTCATGCTGATCTTGAACTCATTGCTTGGAGGTGTGTAGGACTGAGGAGAACAAGCCATGGGGATTAGGCAGACTAAGAGTAAACTGCATTTTCAGTAAGAATGTTAAGAAACATGAAAATTTATTTAAGGAACCTGAAAATTTATTCTTTGGACTCAAATTGGTTATAGCTGGGCCAGGGACAAATGCTCTGAATTATTCCCTAATATTTAGGAAAGGTTTCATGCAAAAGAGACACTGGAAAGTAAGATAAAGAAAAAAAAATTACAATGAAGTATCAAATATTGACTCATACCAGTAAAAAAAAAGATGAGTGTCTTACATAGTCTAGTTAATTAAATATTTTCTTATCCTATCTTCTCCAATTCCCTATCCCTCCAGGTATAACATATTTTTTTCAGGAATACTACATCTTATTAAACTTTCTTAAGTGTTTCTTCATGGAACATTTCAGTATATTGGTCTGTATATCTACCTTACAGACTGACTATTGGGAATTGATTTTTTTCTTATTTGACATTAACTTATAAATCTATTAGTGTAATCAACATAACAATAAACTATACATTTTGATAAGTCTTGACATATATATACTCATGACTCCATATACATCATATACACCTGTGAAACCATCACCACAATCAAGATAATAAACTTGGTCATCACCCTCAAATTGCCACATGCTTCTTTGTAATCCCTTCTTCTGGCCCCTCCCAAACCCCTGAACCCAGGCAACCACTGATCTACTTTCTATGACTGTAGTTTGGTTTGTACTTTCTAGTCTTGGATGGAATCATAGCAGATGTACTCTTTTTTTTTTTTTTTTTTTGGCTAGCATCTTTCTCTTAGCATAACTATTCTGATATTAATCCATATTGTTGAATGTGTCAATGGTTCATTTTTTTTTATTGTTGAGTAATACATACCATGTTGATGGAAATTTGGTTTCTTTCAAGTTTTTGGCCATGACAAATAAAGCTGCCATGAACATTCATGTACAAATCCTGGCATGGAAATATACTTTCTTTTTTCTTGCATAAATATCCAAGAGTGAAATGGTTTGATCATATAGTAGGTATATGTTCAACTCACATACCAGAAAATTAAACCCTTTTAAAGTGTACAATTCAATGGTTATTAATATATTTGCAGAGTTGTGCAAGCATCACCCCTATCTAATTCTATTACATTTTCATAATCCCCCCAAAAGAAACCCCATACCCATTAGGAGTCACTTGCCATTTTCCCCTGAAACCTCCCTAGAAACCATTAATCTACTTTTTGTTCCTATGGATTTTCCTATTCTGGACATTTCATACAGATGGAATTACATGGTACGTGGCCATATGTGAATGGTTTCTTTCACTTAGCAGGTTTTCAACGTTCATCCATATGGAAGCATATTTCAGTACTTCACTCCTTTTCATGACTGAATTATCCATCACATAGAAATACATTTTGCTTATTCATTCATCAATTAATGCATATTTGGGTTGTTTCTTCTTTTGGCTTTATGAATAATAATGTGATGAATATTTATATGATTTTGTGTGAACATATGTTTTCTTCTTTTTGGCAGCTGGCTGATACAGGAATTGAACCAGGGACCTTGGTGTTATCAGCATCACATTCTAACCAACTAAGCTAACCAGCCAGCCCCATGGAAATATATTTTCTGTCCTCTTGGGGATATACTTGTGAGTGGAATTGCTAGGTCATATGGTAACTATGTTTAACATTGTGAGTAACCTCTGAACTGTTTTTAAAGTGGCTACAGAATTTTATAATCTCACCACCATTGTACAAGTGTTCCAATTTCCCCACATGACTCACCAACAATTACTATTTTCTGCCTTTTTGATTTTAGTAACCTAATGGATATGAAGTATTATAACAGTTTTTTCTGCATTTCTCTAAAGACTAATGCTGTTGAGTTCTCTTATGTGATTACTGGTCATCTGTATATAGTGGAGAAATATCTATTCAAATGTTTTGCCCATTTTTAAATTATGTTGTCTTTTTACTGTTGAGTTGTAAGAGTTCCTTATATATTCTGAATACAGTTCCCTTATCAGATAAATGATTTGCAAGTATTTTCTCCCATTGTGTAGTTTGTCCTTTTGCTTTCTCAATGGTGTCCTTGGAAACACAAAAGATTTTAAATTTGATTAAGTTCAGTTTTTCTATTTTTTCTTTTGTTTGTGCTCTTGGTGCCATTATCAAAGAAACCATTACCTAAACCAAGGTCAAAGAGATTTACTCCTATAATTTCCTCTAAGAGTTGTATAGTTTTAGCTCTTACCTTTAGGTCTATGATCCACTTGGAGTTAATTTTTTGTACCTGGTATGGAGGTAGGGCCAAACTTCGTTCCTTTGCATGTGGAAAATTCCACTGAATTGTCTTGGCGCCCTATTGCAAATCAATTGGCCATAAATTGATGGGCTCATTTCTGGACTCTCAATCCTAATCCACCGCTTTATATGTCTATCCTTGTGCCAGAACTGCAATGTCTTGAGTACTGTTTTGTAGTAAGTTTTGAAATCAGGAGATGTGAGTCCTCCACCTTTGTTCTCCCCTTTCAAGATTGCTTAGACTATTCTGGGTCCCTTGTATTTCTACATCAATTTTAGGATCGATTTGTCAACTTCTGCAAAAAGGGCAGCTGGGATTTTGATAAGTATTGTGTTGAATCTATAAATCAATTTGGGGAGTACTGCTTTTAGCTATGAGACTTGCAAATATTTTCTCCTAGTCTGCAGCTTGTATTCTCATTCATTACCAGTGTCTTTTGAAGAGCAGAAGTTCGTAATTTTGACAAAGACCACTCTATGATTTTTTCTATTGGATCATGCTTTTCGGTCAGGTGCTTTCTAAAGTTATCTTTATATAAGTCTTGCGTATTTGTTTGTCCTCTCCCCTTCCTTTGGCTGCTATTGTAAATGGGAGTTTCTCTTCCATTATGTCTTCTATTGAATTATTTTAAACCACTGAGAAAAATGCTGGCTTTAGTACCAAAGTGTAAATTTTTTTTCAAGTTAAGGATATATCACTCAATTCCTAGTTTATTTAGTGCTTTTGTTTCGCTCAACAGTGTGTTGAAGTTTTTCTGCCAAATTATTTTCCAAAGTAGTTGAACCATTTTATATTTTCATCAGCAGTGTACAACGGTTCCATCTGCTCCCTATCCTTGCAACTATTTGATATGGTGAGTCTTTTTTTTATCAGAGCCATTTAAGTAAATGTATAGTGATATCTCATTAATTACTTTCAAAAAGTATTACCCTAATGAAATGGTGTTGAGCATCTCTATACATGTGTTTACCTGCCCTCATATATATTTTTTCATGTTTGTTCTAATCTTTCCATCCAGATCCCTTTTGTTTCTTTTTTTGGCCTGTTTGCATTGGTAGTACAATACTGAATAGAAGTGACAAGAGGCGATATCCTTGTCTTGCTTAAGGGGAAAGCATTTAGTCTTTCACCATGAAGTATGATATTATCTACAGATTGTTCATAAATACCCTTTAGGGTTTAGGATTTAGAAAGTTGTCCTCCATTTCTAGTTTGCTTAGAGTTTTTATTAGCAATAGATGTTGGATTGTTTCGGGGGTGAGGTGGGCAGCTGGTATGGAGATGTGAACCCATGACCTTGTGGTTATAAGACTGTGCTCTAGCAAACTAAGCTAACTGGCCAGCCCTTGGATATTGGATTTTGTTGAATGCTTTTTCTGCATCTACTGAGATGATCATGTTTTTTCTTCTTTAGTGTGTTCATACTGTGAATTCCATTGATTGATTTTTGAAACTTAAACCCTGCATTTGTAGAATTAACCCCACTTGGTCATGACAAGTTATTTTTATATAGTTAGATTCTTTTTTCTAAAATTTTGCTTAGAATTTTATATGTATTTTCATGTGCAATATTGCTGTATAGTTTTCTTTTCTTTCACTGTCTTTGCTTGGTTTTCGTAACAGAAAGTTCAACTCATAGAATGATTTGGGAGGTATTCCCTTCTCTTACATTTCCTGAAGAGTCTGTGTGGAATTTGTAATATTTTTTCCTTAAATGTTTGAAACAATTCACCAGTGAAGTCATCTAGGCCTGGAATTTTCTTTGTGGGAAAGTTTTTATCTATAAATTCAATTTCAGTAACAGAAATAATGCTGTTCATATTTTCTATTTTCTTGACCGAGCTTTGGTAATTTGTGTCATTCGTGGAAGTTATCTATTTCATCTTAGTTGTCAAATTTAAAGGCATAAATTTGTTCATAATATTCCCTTAATTCTTTTAGTATCCGTAGAATCTAAAGTGATGTCACCCCTCTCATTTCTAATATTGGTGATTTGTGTCTTCTTTTATTTTTTTACTCATTTAATTTTTTTTGGCAGCAGGCTGGTATGGGGAACTGAAACCTTGTTCTCAGTGTTATAAGCCTACGCTCTAACCAAATGGACTAGCCGGCCAGCCTTTCTTTTATTTTTCATCACTCTGGTCAGAGGTTTATCAATTTTATTGATGTTTGCAAAGAACCAGCTTTTGCTTTCAGTTATTTTTTTTCTGATTGTTTTCATTGACTTATACTCTAATTTTTGTTTTCTTTCCTCTGCTACTTTTGAGTTAACTTGCTCTTTCTCCCCCTAGATTTTTCTTTCTTTCTTTTTGTTTTAAAAAAGACTGGTAAGGGGATCTTAACCCTTGACTTGGTGTTGTCAGCATCAGGCTCTCCCAAGTGAGCTAACTGGCCTTCCCTATATAGGGATCCGAACCCATGGCCTTGGTGTTATCAGCACCACACTCTCCCAAGTGAGCCATGGGCCAGCCCTACTCATGGGGTATTTAGAAATGTGTTACTTAGTTTCCAAATATTTGGAGATGTTTTCAGATAACTTTCTACTACTGGTTTTTAATTTAATTCCATTGTAATCACAGAACATGCTCTGTATTGCTTAAATCCTTTTAAATTTCTCAAGCCTTATTTTATGGCCCAGAATATAGTCTATCTTGATAAATGTTCTGCATGTACTTGAAATGAATATATATTCTACTGATGTTGGATAGTATTCTATATGTGTCAATTGGGTCAAGTTCGGTGATAGTGTTGTTCAGCCTACTATATACTTGCCAATTTTCTGTCTACTTGTTCTTTCATTACAGAGAGAGGAGTATTAAAAGTCTGACTCTATCCAGTAATGTGTAAAATAAAAAAGTCTTACTTTACATTAATTTTGGATTTATCTATTTCTCTTTACAACTCTATCAGCTTTTGCTTCATGTAAGGACTGTCTGACCCCTTCATTATAAAACTACCTTCTCATCCCTCATAGTATTCTTTGCTCTGAAATATACTTTGATATTAATATAATCACTTCAGCTTTCTTATGGATAACACTGGCACAGTATGTATAGCCTTCCATCCTTTTATTTTTAACCTACTTGTCTTTCTTTTTAAAGTATAATTTCTTGCAGGCAGTACATAATTAGGTCTTGCTTTTTATCCAATGTGCCAATTTCAGCCTTTTAATTGGGGCATTTAGACCATTTATATTTAATTTGATTATCAATATGGTTGGGTTTAAATCTACCATCTCACTATTTGTTTTCTACTATTTTAGTAGTTGCTTTAGGGTTTACAGTAATATATTTAACTTACCACAGTCTATCTTCAACTAACAATATACTACTTTATGTATAAGAACTTACAATAGTATACTTAGATCTCTCCCCCTGGCCTTTATGCTATTGTTACTATACATTTTACTTATACATCTGTTATCACTACATTATTATTATTGCTATTGTTTACATAGCTAATTAACTTTTGTAGATATTTAAAATAATAAGAAAAACATCTTATGTACTTAGCCGGTAATTACAATTTCCAGTGACCTTCATTCCTTTGTGTAGATCTGTTATTCCATCTGGTATCATTTTTCTTCTGCTTGATGAACTTCCTTTAACATTTCTTGTATCATGAGTCTGCTAGAATTCCTCCAGCTTTTGCATATCTGAAAATATCTTTATTTCACCATTGTTTTTGAAAGATGCTTTTGCTGGGTGTCATATTCTAGGTTGGTAGCTTTTTTCTGTTAGTACTTTAAAGATGTTGCTCAACTTTGTTCTTGCTTGCATTGTTTCAGACAAGAAATATTTCATTCTTAGTTAATTTTTATGTAAAGAGTCTTTTCTCTCTAGCTTCTTTTAAGGTTTTCTCTATCAATGGTTTTGTACAATTTGATTATGATATGCCTTAGTGTAGTTTTCTTTTAGTTTCTTATTTTTGAGATTCATTAAGCTTCCCAAATCTGTGGATTTACAGTTTTCCTGAATTTTGGAAAATGTTTAGCCATTATTTCTTCAAATACTTTTTTCCTGTCCCCTATCTCTTTTCTCCTTTGGGGACTCCAATTACCTGTCTATTTGGCACCTTGAAGTTATCCCACAGTTTATGGGTGCTCTTTTCATTTTTTTCTAAATTATTTTTTCTGTTCGTGTTTCCTTTTGGATAGCATCTATCGCTGTATGTTCAACTTTATTAATCTGTTTTTCTGCCATTAATCCCATCCAGTGTATTTTTCATTTCACATATAATAGTCCAATGTGAGTCTTTTTTATATCTTCCTGCTTAATTTTTGAATATATTGAATAAAATTAAAATAATTATTTTAATGTGTTTATCTGTTATTCTATAATCTGTGAAGGTTTTGAGTTGGTTTCAATTTATTGATTATTCTCTTCATTACTGGTTGCATTTTCCTGCCTGGTAATCTTGAATGGATACCAGAAATTGTAAATTTTACTTTTACATATTGGATTCCTTGGATTCCTACAAATCTTCTTGTGCTTTGTTCCCAGATGCAGTTACTTAGAAACAATTTGATCCTTTTCAGTCTTATTTTTATGATCTGTTAGGCAGGTCTGCAACAGTGCTCAGAGTAAGGCTAATTATCTCCCACTACTGAGCAAGACCTTCCTGAGTTTTTTACCAATATCCAATGAGTGATGAGATTTTCCAGTCTAGATGGTAGGATCAGAAACTATTCCCAGCCCTGTGTGAATGCCAGGTTCTATTCCTTCTAAATCCTTTCAGATGGTTTTTTCTTTGGCCTCAGGTAGTTCCCTTGCATGCACTGAACAGTAATACTTTCCTGAATACTTGAAGTGGACCCTCTGCAGATCTCTGTGGTTTTCTTTCCATGAAGGTCTCTCCTCTCCAGTACTTTTTCCTGCAAATTCTAGCCACTGTGGTTTCCCTGGACTCTCAGTTCCATCTCAAATTAGGGTCTGCTGGACTCAACCTGGATTCCTCTTCCCTGGGCCATGGTCTGGAAACCCTCTTAAGGCAACAAGCTGGGAAACTGGACGGGGAACAATTAATTTGTTTCCCATCTCTCAGAGATCACTGTTTGGTTGCCTGATCTTCAGTGACTTGAAAACCATTGTTTAATATATTTTGTCTTTTTAAAAATTGTTTCAGGTGGAAGTATGAATTCAGTCCCTATTATTTCAAATGAGCATAAGTTCTGAATATGTATTTTTACTTAGAAAACAGAAAATTTAAATTCAAAGTGAAATGTTGACAGAGGAAATAACCATTCAGTACTGAAGGGAGAGAGATGTCAATAACTTTCTGATGTTTAGCTGTTTAGCAGCAGTACACTTCTTTGCTTACCACACTTATCATATACTGATATAATCAACATCATCTGTGCAATGTGTGGAGTACTTAATCCTATACGGGAAGCTAAATGACTTCTGATGAGCTCCTAAAATGCTCCCCAACAGGACTCAGTATCAACATTCTTATAGAAAGATAAGATTGTGAGAGGGCTGTTGGGTACAGAGAAAGGAATATGGCTACACTTTCAAGAACTGTCTAAGGGCTATAACTCTCCTACTTTGAATTAAGAGCTATAGTAAAAATTAGCAATTGTTTTCAGTAACACAGAATATACTCAAGGAAGTGAAGAAGAAGGAAAGGGTGTTACTTGGGATGAAGTTGGGGAGAATGTTTGCTGCCATAACTCACAGTGACCAAATTTTACTTCTTGAGGTGTGTTCTTCCCATAGAGGCTTATTCAGAGGTCCTTAGGTGAGAAGCCCAAGGGCTCCCACCTCATGCTTTGATTGTCTGAAGAACAAGAAAAAATCTACTTGTTTCCCACCTACTAAAGATGTTGAGAATCAATTACCTGCTTGAAGCAATGGACAGGCGCTGGGACTGAACATGTTTCTTTTAGGTATTTGTCCCAGGTAAAATGACCTGTAAAGGAAATAGAAATCTCTATCACAGTCAACTTCCTAAAAAAGTGCTTCAGGATGCAGTCTACACTAAACATTAAGCCAGTTGCAGAATGGTTTTGAGCATAAGAAAACTTATTTTCTCCTGGTTGGGCTCAAAGGAGTATTGGGAGAAGAATCTAGGTGACCTGAGTGGATCTTTTAGATTAATGTTTTAAAATCATGGTCTAAAGATGACCTAAGGTGTTTTTCATGTAAGACCCCAAAATGATACAAAATACCAGAGCAAGATATAGCAGTGTCTCAAAGAAGTACCCAGGAAGCTCATGAAAAACAGAACAGAAGAGATAGAAAGTAGGTGGGGAGATTCCTTTTGAACAACCTGACTCCTGGAGGGGTTCCTTACTGCCGTCAAGTGACAGCTTTTAACAACCAATATGGTTGGATTCCACCATCTCAGCTCAGGAAGAATGAAGGAAAGGCTATCTAGAGACATGAGGTGAGAGGATTTGAGGAGAGGGGAAGCCAGATGAGTGAGATTATACTTGAATCCTCATACTCTAAAAACTGGGTCTCTCTCACCCACCCTTACCCTACTCCAATATCAGCTACAGCTGCATTGCTCTGAGGTGCAAAATGACAAAGATCTGGTAATTTAGAGAAAAGTAGAACATGGGAAGCATATCTGATGATAGTAAATAAGAACAAGTTTGGGGAGCCTACAGAATCTTTAAGCCTCCTGAAGCGGCCTTAGAGTCTCTCAAAGTTTGAAGAACACTGTGGTTAGGGAAACAATCTTTAAGGTGACACTATGCTGGGGCCAGGAAAAACATTTTGAAGGACAGACTATTAAATATAGATCTCAATGGACCACAAAAGATTACCAAGTTCTTGATTTAAAAGTTAAACCAATTACCAATTTCCCCCTAATACCCACCTAGAGGTGACCCCATGATGGAGCAGGGAAGGTCCCAGAGACTCTCACAAGCTAAAACACTGTAGCAAACCAGCATTTCTTGAAGTTTCCTCTGTAGTTGAGCAGCACAGGGCCCCTTTGGGCCATGGAAAAAGCACTAGATACTGGGAATAAAAATGAGTCACTAATGATGAAATCTAAATCACTCCAAAGATGATGCCAAGACTTTAAACTCTATTGACTTTATAGCTTCTGTTTTAAAACTAGTCCCTTTCCCACCATCCTTAACTAAGCCAAATAGATTTGGCCAGAAATCACAGTCACTTCTGAACCATTTCATGAACTGGCCAATGATTAATCATCATGACTAGACAGTCCATAGGATAAATGAGATGGATATTTCCTGGAGTCAAGATTTAAAGAAGTTATCAGAATTTAATAAATAATTTGCTCTTAGCTGAGAGGGCCCTAAAGCAAGGATTGAATAAATTTCATCACTATTTGCTGTTAGAAAAAGAAAACATTACAAATTATTATTCCATCCTTACAAATGAAAGACTAAATCAAACAGTAAGTCTTGGATCTCACTGGACTGAGACTCAAACTCTAGCATCTAGAGCAGCACTGTTCAATAAAACTTTCTGCACTGATAGAAAAGTTCTGTGTCTGTGCTGTCTAATAAGGTGGCCGCTAGCCAGCCACATGTAACTACATAACACTTGAAACGTGGCTAGTGTAAGAAAACAGACACAAAGAATGACTGCGTACTGTAATGATGAATAAGCTAACTATCCTGATCTAACTATCACACATTGTACACAATTATTAAAAATCAACATTTTACCCCACATGTATGTATAATAAATTATCTTTAAAAAAACAAATTAAAAATTTTAATTTTAATTAATTTAAATTTAAATACCTACATGTGGTGAACAGCTACTATATTAGGCAGCACAGGTCTACAGGTTTGGTCAGTCCTGGGTAATTGCTTATACTAAATTGAGTTCTGACCAAAAGCACTCAAGAGACTTTGGTTTTAAGAATACATCAGTATCAGGGGTACCAAAATAATTAAGGTATTAATTACAGTTCTTAATTACACATATTAACTATGTTAATCAATCCCCATGTTATAATGTACACAGGCCAGAAACGTCAAACCTTCCACCACTTCAGAAACAACCTATTTTATCAGCTGAATAAAAAGGCATCTCTTTGTTGAAAGCAGTCTGCCCACTGTGACAGCTGACTGGCTCGAACCAATACCTAGATTAGTATTTTTCTTAAATTTGACTGCCTGGGCTACCCAAGGTTTAGTCTCATTATCAGGTAAATTGCAATAGAAGATAATTTTTATTGACTCAGGAAGAATACTTGAATACCTACTATAATGCCCATCGTGAGCCAGACAGCATATGTCTATCATATCTCCAAGCACTAAAATAATCACAAAAGAAATAGGACAGGCAGCAAGGTATAGATCAGGAGTTGGCAAACTTTCTGTAAAGGACAAGATAATACAAATTTTATGCTTTGTAGGCCAAAAGGTCTGTGTCACAACTACTCAACTCTGCCACTGTAGCATGAAAGCAGCCACAGACAATATGTAAATGAATGAGCATGGCTGTGTTCCACTAAAACTTTATTTATAAAAACAGGCGGCAGACTGGATTTAGCCCCCAAACAGTTGTTTGCCAACTCCTGCTATAAATCATTGATTCTCAAATTTTACTCAATAATTTTTCTCATTTCTCATTTCTGGGCCCCACATTCAGAAGTTCTCACTCAGCAGGCTCCAAGTGTGACCTGAGAATATACATCTTTGAAGGCTCCCTCAGTAATCCTCATTAACACCTGTGTCTAGGAACTATTGGTGTAGTTAAAAGAATGTGATATTGGGAGTCAAAAGATTTTGGTTAAAGTCTTGTTTCTATAGCTATCTAGGGTAAATTACTTAATCCTTCCAAGCCTTAGTTTACTCATCTGAAAGATGGAGATAATATCTATCTCACAAGATTGCATATACATTATTCATTCTTCATTCAATAAATATTTAAACTCCTTCCAAGTACAAAGAACCGTGTTAAATATTAGAGGAAACAAAATAGACATGGTTCCTAAATTCATGAAACTTTCAGTCTAGAGAAAATAAGTAGAGATATTAAATAAGTAATAACACAAATAATCTGTCACAATTATGATAAATTTAAGTTAATGAGGTATAGTACAGTTTTGCTTGAGAATGAAGAACAAGAAAATCTAGTCCATACTTACAGCCAGGGATTATTGTGAAAATCAATATTAACTAATATAGGTATAATGTTTTATAATTTAAACACATATAATTTGAGTTATTCAAACATTATAATTCAAAACATTCACACACCATAATCTGAGCATTCTCAATTATTTATTCAACAGATGTTTACTGAGTATCCTTTACGTGTCATGCAGTATGATAGGAGGTTCCTGCTCTCATGGAATTTACATTCTGGTGTATGATGAGACACAACAAATAAACAAATAAATAAACAAGGTAATAAGTGATAAGTGCTTGAAGGGAATAAAATGAGGTGATATGATAGAGACTATGAGCTATCTTAGTGAAGTTATAAACAGATGCTCTACAGAGGAAATATCTGAGCTGAGACCTTAGAGATGAGAAAAAGTCATCCATCTCATCTATATCACTGAATAATGCTTATGAAAGTGTTTTATAAACTCTAATGCACACCACATGGTAGTTTCATTTATTATTAGAAAAATAAATCCCTGCCCTGAAGAGACTTACAAATGACGTCATTTTTAAGTACCTTTAAAAAAAATTAAAAGCCCATAAAATGTAAAGTACAAGAAGAGGTCACCTAGTTGAATGCATGAATCCCTTTCGCAATATTCATTCATTCGACAAATATTTATTGAACACCTACTATATTCCAAGCCTGGTTCCAGGCACTGGTGACAAATAGCAAAGAACAACACAGCCAAGGTCTCTACCCACATGGAGCTTACATTCTGAGGAAGAGAGACAACAAATAAATAAATACATGTATATCATTGGTCCAGAGGGTAACAGAGACACCAGACAAATAATTATATAATCCCTAGCTGTGTTCAAGTAAAGAAAAAATAAAGCAAGGTAAAAGGAAAAGAAGGTGTTTATGCTATTTTAGGCAGGATGGTCAAAAAAGGCATTTTGTTGAGGTCATATAAAAGTGGAGATCTGAATAGTCTCTCCAGCCTTTCCTTGAATACTTCCAATCATGGGACACTTATAGTTCAATAGTACAAATGGAGAGACTAATATTTATAGTCAGCAAAAGTCTGCCTTCTTCTAACCTCCATTGGTCCTAGACAATATCCAATCTCCTTCTCTCTAAATATGTCCCAAATCCCTTGACTGCTCCTAATTTGACAGGCTGGCTACTCATGCTAGCTACTGTTCTGGCAACATTCCTCTATAAGAACTCTACTTTGTGCCACCTATATATGGAGCCCAAATTCCTAAGAGTAAGAGGATAATCAAAGTCTTTAGATCAGACATCATACTCCAAGATTACTGTCTAAATAGTATCTTATTGTTTATATGTACCATAATTTATATAACTTAACAACAATATTTGTTAAATACTGTTGATGGTCATTTAAGTGTTTTCTAATTATTGATAAGTATCTTTGTGCATACATCTTTGAACACTTTTAAGATTGTCTCCTTAGGACAAATTACAAACAGTGAGATTAATGGACAAAGAGTATGCATATTTTAGATTTTGATACAACATATATGGGCAAAATAGAATACCAATTTCTATTCCTACCAAAAGTATATGAAGATGTGTTCCCATAACTTTGCTAAAACTGTGTTTTAATAGTCTCTATTATTTTGATAAATCTCCTCAGTGAAAAAAATGATACACTGTTATACTTTTACTTGCAATTCTTTGATTACTAACAAAGTTGAAGATATTTTTAGGCTTATTAACCAGTTTTTTTTTTTTTTCCTTTTTGTCTTTTTTCGTGACCAGCAACGGGATCGCAACCCTTGGTGTCGCGCCCGCACTGCGCTCAACCAGTGAGCGGACCGGTCTCTATATGGGATCCGAACCCTCGGCGGGAGCGCCGCCACACTCCCAAGTGCCACACTCTACCGAGTGCACCACCGGGCCGGCCCATTATTAACCAGTTTTTATTTTGTTTTTTGCCATTATTTTTGCCATTTTTCTGCTGAGGTATTCTTTAAGGATATTAGTCCTTTGTCACATATGGTGAAGATGTTTGTCTGAGTCTGGTAGAGTTTGCCCTTAAGTTTCTCAGTCTTTTCTTTTATGGCTTCTTGATATTCTTATCATGCTTTCATCACTTCAATATAAAAATATTAACCCATGTTTTCTTCTAAGACTTCTCTGGTTTCTTGTTTTTACATTTAAATGTTTGATATATTTGGAATTTATTTTGTGAGACAAATGAAGCAAGGATCTAGCTTTTCCTTTTCACCTTTATTCAGTAAGTATACTCCAACATCATCTATTGAATAAATCATCTCCTCACCAATCTGAAATGTCACTTTGATCCTATATTAATTTCTTATATATTCTCAGATCTCTTTCTGGACTCTGTATTCTGTTATTCTCATTAGTCTGTCTATTCCAGAACCAGGAGTACTCTGTGTTTTATGCATTTTCATAATCAACTTAAATATCTGATAGAGTAAGTCCTTTTCCTAAGTCATACCCTCAACCTTATGTTTTCTTGGCACTTTTCAGATTAATAACTTGTGGCATATCCAACACTAATAAAACCTAGTTATTTTACAATGTCAAATGCTAAGTTATGAGACACATAGTAGGTCATTCTCAAAATACTGTCCATAGCCTCTTTAAATCAACAGCTTGATATTTTCTGATGGCTCATCTAAAGATAAAACACCCCCCCCCCCCCCCCCCC
>NW_007728519.1:148703-200863 GCF_000696425.1 Galeopterus variegatus | reverse complement strand
AAACCCCCCCCCCCCCCCGCAAAGAACTTCTGGAAACAAATAACAGGAACTGAATTATATTATTAGTATCCTTCTAAATATACCATGAGACAACCTCCTAGCTAAAAGCAAAGAGCTCATCAAACACCCCAGCTGAAAAAGAAAGTTTCAAGTAGAAGCTCAGCTTCCAACATCAATACAATGACTTCATTAGTATACATTTCTGCCATCTGGTTTTTGGTTTTAAAAATACATGCACAGAAGAGTAAGAGTGATTTAATATGTATAGTCTCATCAAATGTCTCAATGTTGGAGCAGTTTGGTAAAAATGATAGTTTCAACTGAGTGATACTGCTGCAGTAACATTTTCATGTAATTTCCTCTCTAAGAAATAAAAGGATGAAAAGGTCACTTGAGGTATTTTTATTTAATAGAAATAAAGCATTTAGAGAAAGTCCAGTGTTCTTTTCACTACACCACAGGTACCTCTGAAAGGACATAGACTTTCAGGCAACAGATAGAGGCTTAAATAGGAAAATGAAATCACAGGTTTTTTGGAGGGTCCAGGCAGGTATCCCGAAATGAGAAAGGTCAAATTTAGGAGGCTTCATAGATACGGAATCACAATATTCAAGCTAGGAAAGACCTTAGAGTTTCCTAAAACAAACTTTTGGCTTTCTTGGACCCATACCTTTGTCTGTATAACTCCTACCCAGTGATTGAAGCTAAGCAAAAATGCTACTTTCAGTGCAAGGTCTTCTGAATTTTCCTGTCTTCCCAGAACAAAGTCTACCATTTTCCTATTTCCTATAACATCCTGTTTATACCTTTGTTTTCATACTCATCACATCATATCATTATAATTATTTACATAAACTCTTTAAGGATAGTGGCCATCTTTTATTCATTTTTAAATCTTCACTGTTTAACACAGTGCCTGAAACTTAATAGAAGCTCAATAAAGGTTTTTGAGTGAATGAAAAAAACAAAGAAAACACACAAATAACGGTCCTATTCTTTCCTGGACTAGTAAAATCACATCGGGGGTATTAAATTTAGTTCTGGGAGCTATACTTTGAGAGAGAGAGGGCAAATCACTCTAAATGATGACCTAAGGGTAAAGAGATCTAAAACGATATCACCTAAGAACCAGCTGAAGGAACAATGAACATTTAGCATGAGTAAGAAAGCAGTCTCAGAGCCATTTCCTCACCTATCCATCCAATAAACACTCATAGTGTGTTTCTAAGCACTGTGCTGGGTGCTAGAGATACAACCATAATCAAAATATCATCCTTTCTATCACAGAGCTTCAGTATACTTAGAGACAGAAATTAAATAGTCAATTTTAATATCCTGTGATAAGTGCTACACGTGGAGAGACAGAGGCACTACAGGAGCACCTAGAGGGTTTGTGGAAGGCTTCCCAGAGGAGGTAACCTTTAGGCTTCTAAGCTAAAGTGTAAAAGGATAAGTAGGAGCCAGTCAAAGAGAAATGAAACTCATTTTTTGTTTGTTTCAGACAGAAAGAAAAGCATGTTTACAGCCCCAGAGTGAGAAAAAGCAGTTCTAAAAACTGAATCTTTTGGTATAGCTGCTGGGTAGAGTTTAAAGAAAAAGTAGTTTAGAAAAGAAGTTGTGGATAAAGGCCTCATACACCAGGTTAATGAAAAGAGGAAGCATTGGAGGGTCTGTGTCATTCTGGCTGCAATGTGAAGAATGTACTGGAGGTGGGTAAAGCTGGAGGAAGGAAGACTAGTTAGGAAGCTGTTCTAATAATCTAAGTATGAGATGATGGTGGCTTGAACTAGTAACATAGCAGAGTTGCAGTGAGAAGGCAGAACCCTAGAGCTACTTTCGAATAACCAAAGGGCAGTAAGTGAAAGACAGGCTAAACCTGTTCCATGCGGCCCTAAATATTAGAAATATGACTAATAGATATTATAAATAAATAAATCTTGGCCCAATAAATATCTGTCTAAATATGAAGTAAGTTACCTGGGGAAGTTGAAAGTCCCCAACAACTTGAAGAGTTCAGGATAAGACACTTTATAAGAAATTTAAAATGTTGGATTTTGAAATGCTGGGCTAGTGTAAATTATTTTAAGGTCTTTTTCAACTCTGTGATTCCACAAACCTATTGGATTTTATTTCATTTTGATATTTGGGGCTACTCGCTATGCTCGATGGGAAAAATGAAATATGTAAGATTAACTTATATCTGAGGAGATACCTGTGCTACCAACATTCTCATGAGGAAAAATATGTTCTCAAATTTTAACATCACTTAATAACTTATATTACTTTATGGAAACTGAGTATCCCTGTTTTACAACTCTCTGTCAGCCAACAGGTTGTTTACAAGACCTTAAGTTGTTATTGAACTACAATTGCTACTGTCATTCATATTAGAGACAAAAGTAAAAACAGCAGCAGCTATTACTGAGTGTCTTCCATTTGCCTGCATTGTGCCAGGCTATGCTCAGTATTGCCCATGTTCATTATAACCTGCAAAGTAGGTTTTATTCCCATTTTAAAGATGAGGGAATAGGCTCAGAAAGATAAAGTGATTTGCCATAAGTAACAAAACTGGTGAGAATAGGAATTTGAACCAAGGCCTGTCTGTCTCCTACATCCATTCTTTTTCCACCACACATAAACACCTTAGAAAGCTTGAGGAAAGTTTTAAGGAATAATAAAAATAACTCATTTGTTTACCAAGTGCCAGGCACTTTTACCTGCATTATCTCATTTCATTCATTTCTTCAGCTCACATTCATAAGAATGCTTCACTTCAAAGAATGTCAGAAGATTTGACTTAGAGTACAGTCTGAGTATAGCTGCTGAACAGAATGAAAATCATAATAATCCTTCAAAGTTGAAAAGTATTTGAGAGTTTTTAAGATGTTTTCACATCCATTATGTCATGTAATCTTCACAAACAACTCTGTGAAGCAGGCAGAATGGGATTATTATCCCCATTTCACAAATCAGAAAACTAAAGGTCAGAGTTGGCTCTCAAAAAAACCAGAAGTTCTGACTCCTAATCTGGTATTCTACTATTTTATGTTATCTTCTGTGTCAGTGGGCAATGGAAAGTAATACGTTATAAGGAGAAAAGGCAAGAGGAAGCAAATTGACAATAATAGATAGAGCTGAACACATGAAGTTGCAGTAACAAAATACACCAAAACACTTGAACAAAAATTGATAAAGTTATCAGGATATCAATATTATGTAACATGTAGAAGGATTTAAGGACTCTAAAACATTAAAACTAATGTTTATGCAGAAAACTTGGAAGCTGATTGAGAAATGTTAGTATTAGTTTTATTCCTCAATCCTAGTCCCGAAGTATAGCAGGGATAAAAACCAAGTGCAATATCAGTCTGACTTGTTACTTGGTAATATTTTAATTTTTCAGTTTTCATTTAGTTAAACAATTTAGAAAATTTTTAGGTTTAATTTCAGTTCAACTTATTTTATCATTAATTTCTTTTGGGAAGATCCCACTAAACTCTGATTTATGGAAGGTGGGGGTTTGTTTCAGTTTTGGATTCAGTGAATTAAGAAGTTACTTCCAGTTTGGTTCAGTCCCTATTCCTCCCTGCACGCAATGTAATTAACCACATCCCCTACCTTTCTGTTAGCCTGGTCTGTGGACTCCTGACAAGGAGGACTTGACAAGACAACTGAGATGAATTACATGGGTTAATTAGGCAGACAAGAGCACAGGATTCACTGGTTTATGAGATATAGATACATGGAAGTCTTTTCCTAGTTGATTAAAACTGGTTCCAATGTAATCCCTGGTTTAGTAATTACCCTTATTCAACAGAAACGCAAGAAAAATATCTTACCTAGCTCCAGGATGTCAGCAGCTTCTATTAAAGAAAAAAAATGTTATAGTATAAGTTATCATGACAAACATACCAAAATGATAGAAAGGTGAAATTCTGGAGTAAAATAGGGGCTTGAGAGTTTGTCTAGTCCAATTTTCTCATTTTAAAACATACTGAGTTTATTAGTAATAGTTATGGAAGCACACTACCCAATTTATTTTGCCTTATTCCCATGCCTAAACTCATAAAAACTATGGAAATCCAGAGAAGCTAAGCAACTGGGTCTAAAACTATGAAGCCAATTTGAAATTATTTATACTCAGAACGTAAGTTTTCTGGTCTCCAGCTCAAAACAAAACATTGCTTTTGACAGACGCCTCTATAAATGATAATATTTGCTTTTTCTTTAACCAAGAATTGACTGTAAACTCAGACCTCTAAGAACAAAGGTTTTATGGTAAGAGATACCAAATAAAAAGTTTACATGCTAAATAGAGTTTTTTTTTTTCCTTACCTTGATATTGGGATGCAGAATCTGACAGGTGACCATATTTGTGTTTTCTATCATTCCAATCTATTACTGCAGGAAAAGAGAAAATAGTCACGTGTAAAGAAAATACAAGATTTAATACTTCTACAATTTGGCAGTATGTATTAATAGTTTTTAATACAGAAATTCACTTCTGAGATTCTATTCTAAGGAAGTAATCCAAAATAGAGAAAAAAGGTCTTATTTAAAAAGCTTTAGCACTGTTTATAGTAACAAAAGGGCAGAAGAAACACCTAAATGTTCAAAACAGAAGGCTGATTAAGATTTGACAATACAATCACTTGACAAAGTATTTTGCACCTGTTAAAATTTTTACAAAGGCTAAAGAACAAAAGGGAAAATGTTTAATTTATAATGTTAATAGGTAAAATATGGGAACAAAAATTACATTCATGAAAAATCAAAACCAGGTAAAAAACTGAGAACAATGAGCACCCCTACTATGGGCTGAATTGTGTCCTTTAAAATTTCATGTTGAAGTCCTTATTCCGTAGTACCTCAGACTGTGACTATATTTGGAGATAGAGTCTTTAAAAAGGTAATTAAGTAAAAATGAGATCATTACAGTGGCTCCTAATTCAAAATAACTTATAAGAAAAGGAAATTTGGACATAGACAAGTACAGAGAAAAGACGATGTAAAGACATAGGGAGAAGGTGGCCATCTATATGACAAGGAGAGATTCCTCAGAGGAAACCAATATTGCTGACACCTTGATCTTGGACTTCTAGCCTCCAGAACTGTGAAAAAATTAATTTATGTTGTTTAAACCACCATGTCTGTGGTCTTTGTTGTAACAGCCCTAACAAACTAATACAACTCCCCAAAATTATCCCTAGAAAAAGACGGAAGTAAACATGGAAATATAAACAATTGGTTGTCTTTGGGTGGTGGTACTGGATTCCTCCCTTTCTATTTTCTAATCATATATATTTTCAATTTTTTTTATAAAGAGGATACATTACTATACAATGGGAATGTATTTTCCTTGTTTGAAAATTTAGATTCAGCTACTGACTCTACCACTTTCTCACCCATTGTGTCTTCACTTCTCTTCTTACGCAGCTCAGATTCCAAGGTCTTTCATTAAAATCATTCCCTGATACTCTTAACTCCCTCCCACTGTTTTTTTTTTTTTTTTTGTCAAATTTGCCTAGTTTGTTTCTAGAAGAGATTAACATTTGAATCTGTAGAATGAGAAAAGAAGTTTGCTTTCACCAGTGTTGGTAGGCATCATCCAATCCACTGAGGGCTCAAATAGAACGAAAAGGTGGACGAAGGGCGAATTCTCTTTGGTTTCTTTAGCTGGGACACCCATCTCCTGCCCTTAAGCACTGGAGCTCCACCTCGGACTCCAGGACTTACACCAGTGCCCTCCCCCTTCCTCACTGGTTTGCAGGCCTTTAGACCCTGAGTGGGAGTTACACCATCAACTCCCCTGGTTCTTAGGCTTTCAGACTTGGACTAAATTCACCAGTTTAGAGACAGTACGTCAAGAGACTTAGCCTCCATAATCACGTGAGCCAACTCCCATAATAAATCCATCCATCTATCATTCTCTTATTGTTTCTGTTTCTCTTACAGAGTCAAAGTGAGCATTTAAAACATAAAACTGATCATGTCATTCCTCTGCTTAAGGACCTCCAATAGCCTCCCACTGAGTTAAGGGTGCCTTACAAAGCCATGCAGGATCTGGCTCCTGCCACTTCTGTAATCTTGTCTGTTATGACTTCTCCATTTTCCATTACACTCAGCCACATTGGCCAGTGTCCCACTCCACGTGTTTGCCTTCTCTCCTAGTTTGATGTCCCCTGTCTTTCTAGAATCTGGCCATGTCTGTCTCCTCCAAATCATTAATAGAGATTAGAAACTAGATCAGGCTTGAAACTTACTGACAGAGACAAAAGATATTGGGGGATCATAATTAAATTTAAGCTTAAAATTGTTCACAATTTTTTATAATTAGAAAGTATGTATTCTTAAAAATTAAGCATTATATATGTATATATATATATATTCCATTTATATACAAGCTTTTAGTTGTATATTGTTTAAGTAAGGATGAGCTACCAGTATACACAAAACTGATTCAAGGAAGCCATGATAAATAGAAACCAGACTATAAGAACATCAATAAAACAATATTCAAAAGCAATCAAGGGCCAGCCCCGTGGCTCACTCAGGAGAGTGCGGTGCTGGTAGCGCTGAGGCCACGGGTTCGGATCCCATATAGGGATGGCCGGTGTGCTCACTGGCTGAGCGTGGTGCTGAGGGTTGCGATCCCCTTACCAATCAAAAAAAAAAAGGCAATCAATGCAATTTCAAAAAAAAAATTCCAGTGAAAAGAAGGAACAAAAGTCAGACTCAATGGTGAGGCAAAATGAACAAAATAACAAACAATTGGGCAGAAAGGCATCAAATAAGGTTCAACTCAAGACAATGAAAAAGTAACTTCTGAGGAGAAATATTGTGAACTCCTGGCACAAACTAGAGGAATCTGGAAAATAGCACACAAGGAAGAAAAGGAGGGAACGACTACATTACAAAATTTATAAAGTATTGCCATAAAAAAATCAGTGGATTAAGTAACTGCCACTGTATCACTTCCTAAATAAAGAGAATACAGTATCTAATAGAATTTCACACACAAAAAGGAGCTAGTCACCTATAATTTTTCAAAGCATTCTAAGAATAATGGCCATGTTTTAGAGTATATTATGATATGTAATTACTATTTAACAACCAGTTTTATTCCTTTTTCCTGGACAATATCTTTCTTCGCTTATAAATAATCCCTATCCCAGTTAGCAGTAACAAATCAGAAACTTGGAATTCCCCTTAATTCTCTGCTCTCTGTTGCCATCCAAATCCTATCAGTTATCCAATTCTGTCAGTCCCACCTCTAAAATGACCGCTTCCTCTCTTCCATCTGCTCTGCTACTATTCTGAGTTAAAAATTTCATTATCTCTCACCTTGACCAAGAAAAAGTTACTTAATTCCTGTGTCTAGTCTCACTCTTTTCCAATCCATACATCAGCATTATTTTTCTAAAATACGGATAAAACATGTCACTGTCCACAATTAAAAGTCTTCAAGGATCAAGCCCTTAAATGTATTCAAACCTATCCAAACACACAATACTCCTTCATACCTCTGGACCTTTTCCTTTTCTCTATTTAGAAGATTCCTATTTATTTTTCAAGGTACAGGACAAATGTTATAGCTTTCTGGTAACACCCACCAAGCAGAGTACTAGCTATACTTCCTACCTTTATGCCTGTCACAATGTCGGAGCTAACTACTACTAAGCCATTTTGTATTCCTGGATCTTGGCACACAGCAAGCAGTCAAAAAGAAAAACAAAACACACAAAAATTTGTCTTTCTACCAAACTCAGAAACAGTTATGCAATAAGAGAAAAATTATACATATTAAGAAGTCAATATTTCAATGCATGTTCTCATCAAAACAACTGTGACAGAGTTCTTTGATATTTACATATAGAAGCAACTAAGGTTAGATATCAATTATTCATGTTAATGAAGAATAACAAAACAGATAATCTAAAACTGCAGGTAATATAAAAGTTATTTGTATTTAGTTTCAGAATATGTTATTTTTTTCCACTACAGATTCACTATTTGAATTAAGCTTTACCTATGCTAATATTAAAAATGAAACTGCTATTGTTAAATGGGTACAGATTTCAGTTTTGCAAGATGAAAAAAGTTCTAGAGATGGATGATGGTGATGGTTGCACAACAATATGAATGTCCTTAATGTCACTGAACTGTACACTTAAAAACTGTTAAAGTGGTAGATTTTATGTTCTGTATATTTATTATAATTTTTTTAATTAATTAATTTTAAAAAGTGAACTTGAATTTCTGGGATATCAGGGTGGAAGCAAGCTCAGGGGCTGCTGCACTGTTTCCATTTCAAATTCAACTTATACCTACAATTACCATAACACCAGGCCCAGTGTCAGGCATTTTCATAGTTTTGGGGCCTTTTTTGTGGCTGGTCAGTATGAGGTTCCAAACTGTTGTCATTGGTGTTATGTTTTTTTTTTTCCTAGTGGCTGGCTGGTACAGCATTTTCACATATATCATTTCAATATTATCAATATCTTTTTACAAATGAGGAATCTGGGGCGCAGTAAGTTTAAGTGCCATGGAGGGGAAGGATTGGTCAGGCAACAGCAATGAAAGACAGATAGTAATCGTCCACAAAGAGTGTAAATCCACAAATAAAAAACTGAATTAAAGTAATTCCCTAAAGCCTGCTTATGTAGATTAATTCATTCAACGAATATTCATTATCTGCTATTTGTCAGTCATGATTCTCGGCACTGGAGATATATCACCGAACAAAACAGATAAAAAAAAATCCCTGCTTCAGCTTACATACTATTGGGGTGCTCACCAGAGATTTCACAAAATGTGGTCTGTTTTGATTGCATTTGAAAAAGCATTAATTCCAGGGAGGCAGATGTGAGAGAGACTTTCTGGCAATGGAAACTGTCCCGTGGAAGATGGATTATTCATCCCCTAAAATGTATAAGCAGAAATGCTGGATGACCATTTGTCACCCAAAATGGCTGAAACTTTTCCAACCTGAGAGAGAACTCATGGGTTAGAAAGGGAGTGAACTAGATAAACTTCTAAGATCCTATTCAACTTTGAAATTCTTTACTAAGTACCAAACAATATTATGGAGGCTAAGAGAGCAGCAATGTATCCAAATCTTGTGTGTGTGTGTGTATTCCTGCTTGAGCACATGTATATATCCTGATTATGAACTACTTATCAGTATAGATTACATCTTATTCTCCTTTGTATTTCACATATCTAGGTCAATGAAACAAATGAAAAAATGCAATGTCATAGATTTAAAAGGCAGTGGATCATTTCCTACCGCACTCTAACCAACTGAGCTAACAGGCCAGCCCCCTATTAAATCTTGTTCAATTTGACATTCAAATTCCATTTCCAACTTACTATTTATAAAATAACCCTCTAAACCATTGTTATTTCCATACTGAAATGACACTCATTTGTATTTTAAGCAAAAATTCTTTGATTACATATAGGTTCCAGCCCTGTGCTAGGTTTCAAAAAATAATAAGGAACTCTCTCTTCAGTCTTGAAAAGTGAGAAAGATACACAAATAAATGTGATAAAGTATTATAGACGCTACATTAAAAGTAGGTATGAAGGCTCAGAAGGAACAGGAGAGGGGAGGAGCCAGTCAAGGAATGGGAAGAAATGACTTTATGGAAAAGATGACATTTGAATTGAGTCTTGGGGAAGGTGCAATGCGAAAAATATACCACAGAGAGGGAATAATGTAAAGAAAGAAATGATGCCATAAAGTACTATATTAGAGCTGCTCTGTCCCATATGGTAGCTACTAGCCACATGCAGCTATTGAGCACTTGAGATGTGACTGAGGAAGTGAATACTTAATCTTGTTTAATTTGTATTAAATTAAATTTTAAAAACTAAACTCAGTGCTCAGTGCAGTTACTGAGAAAACTTTTAGGTATATTTGGAACAAAACTGGGTATGTGAATCTACTTTTTCAACTACAAATTTTTTGAAATCTAAATACAGATCAAGTATTTCTGATAAAACTTAGTATCTGAATTGAGATGTGCTATAAGTGTAAACCACACACCAGATTTCTAAGATTTTTTCATTATATATTTTTATATTGGTTACATGTCAAAATAATATTTTAGATATGCTAGATTAAATAAAATATATTATTAAGTTAATTTCCCTTCCCTTTTTTTTTGGTGGCTGGCCAGTACAGGGATCTGAACCCTTGACCTTGGTGTTACCAGCACCATGCTCTAATCATGTGAACTAACTGGCCAGTCCACCCCTGTTTCTTTTTACTTTTTTAAATGTGGCTACTGGAAAATTTTAAACTGTCTATGTGGTTTGCATTGTATTTCTACTGGACAGTGCCATGTTGGACAACTGCAGTTCAGTGTGGTGGGGCATAAGGCATGTAAGAGTGTGTGATAAGAGAAGTAAAAAGTGGTCAATATCAGTGGCCATATTTTTTACTATAATGGAGAAAGCAGATCTACAATAAACAAGAAGAAGCCAATGGGCAGAGAAGAGCAGAGGTGAGAGATGGAGGAGTGAATATACTAATGGCTTATGGGTCCTTGGATCTAGAGGCCCAATCCATTCTTTATTTCCATGTGGCTTGGTTGTTCAACTTCCCTAGTAATTAAAAGAATCCTAACTATTTCAGATGTCATGGCAGAACAGGCTTTCGAGAAACTATAATTTCAGTGTCAAGTAAAAGAGCAAGCTTGACTTAATCCCATACAAATCATCGCTAAGCAAAGAATAAAAAAGGGATAAGACACAGTGAACTAGAATCCTATGCTTAAACATAAAGAAATTTTCTCTTTTTTTGATAAGATTCCTAATTTCCATAAAACTCAAATATGATTTAGAATCTAGATCCTGATGTTTATATTTTTTTCTAATAAATTCAACCGATACTATTAAAAAGTCACTATAAAAATGGCAAACATATCTTTCTAGAAATGGCTATAAGTTTTAGTGACACTTAAGTAGGATAAAGTGTCTAGCATTATGCCTAATTCAGAGAACAAATACATTAAATAATATGTTTTTCTTTCTTTCCTTCCTTAATAATAATCTCTAATATGGCCAAACTTTAAAAAGCAAAACATCCAACCCCTTCTCCCAACCTGGAATATTCGTACTAATGACAAAAATGATATCATGGCTATAAAGAAAAGGACAATGAGGTGCCTCATTAGTAATGAGGAATTCTTAAATTCAGTCTTTGCTAGGTCTCTTTAACCCTCTTACCTCAAGGATAGGGTAAAAAGATACTTACCACTAGGCTGCATAGTCAATGGACTCAAAACCGGTCAAGGAGTTAAGAGGTTTCAGATTTATCCCTGGTTCCACCAACACCTTGCTCTGACCTCTGACAAGTCAGTTTCTCTATATGTTAATTTCTCCATCTGTAAAATGGGGGAGGACACTTATTACCCTGTAAAGTTCTAAGACCTTTAATTATTAACAAATTAGGCTACATTATAAGAAAAGTAGACATTTAGATACAAATTTTTTGCTATTCGACTATCTCAGGGAAGGTACATCACAGCAAGTACCACAGGTTTGATTTAACTAAGCCTCTATATTCATTGAAATAAAGAATACAGATATTTGCTACATTTGTTTCCATCCAAACATTGAATATAAACATAGTTCCAACTAATTGGGTTAAGTATGAAAATCAAAAGATATTAAAAACCCATTAACATGGTATTATGGACTGAACTGTATTCCCCTCCCCGCCGAATTCCCATGTCATATGTTGAAGCCCTCACCCCCAATGTGACTGTATGTGAAGACAGGGCTTTTAAAGAGGTAATTAAAGTTAAATGAAGTCATAAGGATGGGGCCCTAATCTGACAGAATTGGTATACTTAAAAAGAGGAAAAGACACAAGAAATATCTCTCTTCTGTCCACAGCAAAAGGACACAGAGAGAAGATTTAATCTGCAAACCAAGGAGAGATACCTCACCAAAAGCCAGTCTTGCTGGCATCTTGATCTTGAACTTCCAGCCCCCAGAACTGTAGCAATATAAATTTTTATTGTTTAAGCCACTCAGTCTGTGTATTTTCTTACAGCAGCCCAAGCACATGGTCACAGAATTAATGAGACTGTCCAATTCTTTGAGGGTATTTTGGTTCCCCTAAAGAATTTTCACTCTTCTTCCCTTACCATAGTCTGAGTAGTGGTAAAGTAAAACAAAACAAAATAAAAGCAAAATGAAAAATGCTGAATTTGAAATTAAAATTTTATCCTGGTTTGAATCTCAAGTCTATTTCCCCTTAAAGACTATTTTCTCTTTAAGACGTTAGGCAAGTTAAAAAAAAAAAAAAAAAAAAAAAGACTTTAGGCAAGTAAGTTAACTACACTGAACCCCATTTTTCTTATCAGTAAAATGGGAATGATTATCCCAATGTTACTTGTTTCACTGCGTTGTTGTAAAGAACAAATGAAAAAATACCTTTAAAAGTGTATAATGCAGATAAAGATTATTTAAAAAATATTGCCGTTCACTACCTTTCTCACAGAAAAAACTCAGATCCCGAGTAATACAATTTACTCATAAAAAGGACATTATAATGTCCTGTTACTAGTCCCTGAAGATTCTACTGTTTATAATCTGAGTAGCTACTCTACAGAATATCTGCTAAAGGGCTGGCCCGGTGGCGCACTGCTACAGTGCGCCGACACGGCACCGAGGTTTGCGATCCCGTTGCTGGTCCCGGTCTGGTACGGGTGTGACACTGAGGGTTGCGATCCGTTGCCGGACACGAAAAAAGACAAAAAAAAAAAAAAAAAAAAAAAAAAAAAGAATATCTGCTAAAATTACTTCTACTTTTAGCTTCCTTTCACTGTTGAATGGGAACTTTAAAAATTATGGTAATAATATCTTCTCGGGGGAAGTGAAAATGCCTGTATTTATTCCAAAAAACACTAATGAAGGCTGGCTGGTTAGCTCAGTTGGTTAGAGTGCAGTGTTGCAACACCAAGGTCAAGGGTTCGGATCCCTGTACCAGCCAGCCACCAAAAAACAAAACTAAACAAAAGACGCCTATGACACTAAGGAGCTGGAAGAAGAAAAGTAATCTGAATCATCAAAATGGATGTTCAGAGCCCTGAAACATTAAGAGAATAGTCTCTGAAACACCCTAGAAAATGCATCCTCTTTGATTTCTGAGAAAAGAGCAGAGACCACTAATATCTAAAGCAGTGCTGTCCAGCATTCTGTGATAACAAAAATGTTCTATATCCAATTTGTTCAATGGGTACACATTAGCCACACATGGCTACTCAGCACTTGAAACGTGCTACTGCATTTTTAATTGTATTTAACTTTTATTAAATTTAAATAGACACATGTGGCTAGTGGCTACTGTATTTGATAGTGCAGATCTAGGGAAGGTAAAGATTCTGATTTTTCTGGAAATCCATGAAAGAAGGATAATATGTAGCAGAAAAAGCTACAAGGTCATGAAAGCATTCTTTCAAAATGTGATAAAACAAACACAACAGGCCACTTCTTGAAGCAAGAAGTGGAAAGAATTCTTCATACAGTATGATATTAAGAAAAAATTCAGTTAGGGCCGGCCCAGTGGCGTACTGCTACAGTGCACCGCTTGGGAGCGCGGCGGCACTCCCGCCGAGGGTTCGGATCCCACGTACAGACCAGCCGCTCACTGGCTGAGCGAGGTGCGGGCGCAACACCGAGGGTTGCGATACCGTTGCCGGTCCCGGTCCGGTCCAGGCGTGACACTGAGGGTTGCCGGTCACGAAAAAAGACAAAAAGGAAAAAAAAAAAAAGAAAGAAAAAATTCAGTTATAAATTATCACTCTTATATTAATAATAACATTATTAGCATTATATAGCTATCATTTTTATGATTTTATTTTTATCATTCTGTGTGTCAGATATGGTGCTAAGTATTTCAATGACACCATCTTATTGAATCTTCACAACTTAGCATGGTATCATCACCCCTTTTTACCAATGAGGAAATGATATGCAGAAAGGTTGAGTAACTGTATAAAAGGTTACAGTAGAAAAGCCAGAATTGGAACCCTAACTATGCTCTTAACTAAACTGCCTCCTGCTCATGCCATCCCCCTCCCTCCAAAAAACTCACAAAAAGAGACTCTACACATGCTTCAACCATGAAATAGTACAGCTTGGGGAGAACTATAACCATACGTAAATGCAGATATTCTACTTGTTTAGTACAAAGAAAACTGAAGCACTGATGGTTATTAGCTTCATCTGGACATTAGGCAGAGTGTGGGATTTAAAGAGGTAAAACTAGACTAAATGTAGGATGTCCATAGGTATCATGTTTTAAACATTCATAGTGCTTGGAAAATAAAGAGAAATAATTAAGGTTTGCATGCACGAGTAGGGAGGGAGGAATGCTTCCTCCAGAAATGGAAACTGGAAAACAGAAAAAAAGACACATCAAATGTACTTTTGAAAACTCGTTAAGAAAACAGAGAACTCTTTCAGTGTTAGTTAAACCATAATCCTATGCCAATGTGCACAGAGATCAAAATAGAAAAGCTGGGAGCAGAACACCTGCTCACTGTGGTCATGGAGGACAAGCTACAAGGAGACAGGAGACAGAGAACTGGTCTGGGATGTGCCACTTATCAGCCACTCTCTCTTATTAGCAAGTATTCCTAGTGCCTCTCAGCTGATTCTCTCCCTCCAGCTCTCCTTCATTGACTTTTATTTTATTCAGAGATATGTGTGATGTGATATAATATTCCACCAGGATGACCTGCCAGAAGAGTGGGCAGGAGAAGCAAACTAGGTGATCCCTTTCTCAAAGAGAGCAATAAATTCTGTCTCTTCAACATAGCAGATGTGAACAAAGAAGATGCGGCGGATTTCTCCTTGGTCATTGTCCCTCCCTACACTTGCTTTGTAGTAAATACACATCTCTGTGTGTGCATACAGAGAGAAGAACCCCAGAGAACATCAATATTTCCTTTAGCAAGCAAGGCAGCTAGTAATGAATGGCTAATGAAAATGCAGAGAAGGACTGACTCCCTTTTTCCTACAGTTGGTCCTAGTAGACTTCAATTACTTATAATTTTTATGCTTTCAAAAGACTTACAAGGTGTAATCCAGAGCATTAGAGAAGCTGATGCTTTTCAGTATGCTTCTGGTTCATGCTTCTTGAACAGAGTAGTTTAGTGGTTCCAATTGTGTCACATCATACTTCCTGGCAGACATATATGGATCTGATGTCATGAAATAAGTAATGCTGTATCATCATTATTATCATTTCATGCAGTATTTGAAATAAAGGAGATGACAGTCCTGCATGCTCTACTCTCTGCCAGTCACAACACATTGGAGGTACAGTTTTATGTTCAAATCTAGGTCTTATACTCTAAATGAGATACAGGCGCACAATCTCATTTAAAGGAAAGGAACAAGAAGAGTGAGGGTTTAAGAAACTAGGGAAGTTTAACCAGGAGAAGAGAAGACTCAGGGGAAACACAAGAGCTGTTTGAAAATATCTGGAGGGTTCTCATGCAGAGAAGAGATGAGATTTGTTCTACTTGTTCAACATGACCCCCAGGGAGAGAATTAGGACTAGTAAGTGGAAGCTACAGGTAGATAGGCACATTACTAGGAAGAACTTTCTAGTCAGAGGTATACAAAAGTGAAATAAGCTCTCTGAGAAAGAAAAGTGTGAATTTGCCATCACTGAGGTGTAGAAGTAGAAGTAAGATAAATTCTTAGTGAATATATTAAATCATTGGGACGAAGAGGGAGGCTGGACTGGGTAACCTTTAAAGTCTCTTCCAAATACAAGATTCCAAATCTGAGTCCTTGTTTTATCATTACAAACAACACTGTGACGTCAAGTTTTACAGTATGGACAGTGTGTGTGTGTGTGTGTGTGTATAATTCCAATTTTCTCCCTTAAGGCTTACAGAAGTAGGATATGTGGGCAGAAGAAATAACATCCTCTTTTGCTGCTGCTGCTTCTTTCCCTTCTGCTGCTTCATCTACCATTTACTGGCACTGTGGTAGGAACTTTATACACGCTATCTCTAAGGTCCCTTTTAAGTTCTATGATATTGTGAGTCTATGTGGCAATAAAAGCAGGGTCCAGCTGACTTATTTCCTTTGTATCTACTACAACAATTTGGCAGATAGTCTGAATCTCTTCCTTCATTGAAATAATGAATAATGTGTGCCCGCTTTATTTTACACAGTAATACAGTCCTGAAAAGTTAAGTGTAAATGAAATTTTTTTATAAGAAAGTATATTTTGAGTATGTCAAGATGGTTAGTTAGTTAAAAGGAATCTTTATAAAAATAAGTTCAATGTTTATTGCAAAGTAATGTTTTATAAATTTGGATTTTATATATCGGATTTTGTCTTATATCACTTTGTCCAACACTCAAGTTAACCATGTCAAAGTCACACTGGAGCCTTTTCCTTTGTGCTTGGTAATCCGTCTGCTGGTATAACACAGAAGTATAGGTTTGGAAGGAATGTTAAATGTCATTTAGTTTAATGTCTCCTCCTCCCTGTCTCCAACCAACCCAGCCAATGAGACTCTTCTTTCTAACATTCCTACAAAATCTTTGCTTACACTTCCAGTGATAAAGATCCCACACCTCCCCAGGAAGTTCCTTTTATTCTTGGCAGTGGATCTGGACCTTAGGAAAGTGATTCTTAATATTTTTTCTATCTTAATAACCCTGAGGGAATCCCGGCACACTTCCATGAGTAACAATTGTTTTGTATACAACCAAACTTTTAAGAAAGGTTCTCTCTAAAGAGCAAGATGGTGATGGCAGGGCAACTTTCCCTTTTTACCTGGTATACTTCTGTGGCAAAATTTTCATAGTCCATATGTATTACTTTAACATACATACAATATACATACTTTTTTTTAAAAAGTGGTCCAAAGAGATAATTGTTTACCATAGCAGTCATACAAAGTTAAAGAGGAATCAGCACCCTTAAAGAGACAAAACAGAATGAGAGAAAATGGTGTGTATCATGATTTGAAACCTCCACTAATTGTAATATACTTGAGGTGCAGGTGAGTATGTTTTGGGGGGCAGTGTTGGTTGAATGCTCCCTGACTCCTTAAAAGTCACTTCTAATCTCAATCTCGATTGGGTATGACAGTTCTTCAGGTATTTTAAGACAGTTTTCATATGTGCAAGGAAGTTAACTGCTTTCTGGTCTTATCTTCTGGTCTTAAGGTTAAACTCAGTGACAGACTGTATAACATGTCTCATTATATAATGTTATCTGCCTCCTTTTGCCTCCCATTTTGCCTAATCCATAGTATACTCTTCTAACTGGACGTTCTGCCTTCCAACATTACTCTTCTATGATCTGTTCATTTTCTCTTTACCATGTGAGATTGGCACATTTCCTAATTACTTGGACTAAGTACCTTACTCTGAGCTTAAGGATATTTTTGCCAAATATCTCCAGATTTCCCCTCCTCTATTATGAAGACTCTGTAGCCAGACTGCCTGGGTTCAGATTTGGTTTTATCACTTACTAGTTGTATAACCTCAGTGTATTAGTCCGTTTTGTGTTGCTATAACAGAATACTTGGAACTGGCTGATTTATAAAGAAAAACGACATTTATTGCTTACAGTTTCTGAGGCTGGGAAGTCCAAAGTCCATTTGGTGGTGGTGATAGTGATCCAGGGGTCTCACATTGCAAGATGTTGGAAGCAGAAAAAGCAAGAGAGAGAGAGAAAGACAGACTCTTCTCTTCTTTTAAAGCCCCAGAACCATGCCCCTGACCACCATTTTTAATCCATTTACGACTGCACGATCCTACAACCCAATCACCTCTTCAAGGCCCCACCTTACAATTATCATAATAGAATTTCCCACAGTCTTCACAGTCACAGCGGGGGCTAAGTTCCTAATACATAAAACTTGGGGGACACAACACAAGCTTCAATGGGTTTGGGGGGACATAATTCAACCCACTACACTCGGCTAAGTAACTTAATCCCCTGTGCCTCAATTTTCTCATTAGCCAAAATAAAGATAACAGCAATGATCTCATATAGTTGTGAGGATATACATATATACATATATACACACACATATATGTATTCATATGAGATATATATATATATATATATCACTTAGAACAGCACCTGGCACATAGTAGATACTCAATCAATATTAATTTGTACTGTTGCTTCCTTCTCCATCATCACCATCGCCTCCTACTAGTGAGAAAACTATTTTACTATAGGCCCAGGGTGTGTACTTGACAATTTCTTCACAATAGATTTCTATGTTCTCTATTTCTCAATCCAAACAAAACAATTCTTATTTATTTATTTACCTTTTTTAAAATTGGTTATGAATATTCATGGGGTACTAAGTAAATTGTCACCACTCGTGCCTAAGATGTGATGGCCAGATACATCCTGGCAGCATGCTCATTACCACAAATTGCAAAAACAATTCTTAACATTTCATGTCTTCAACATAGCTCTCTCTGACAAACTGGATAAAAGTAGAACTTTCTTACCAAGCATACCTACTACCATGGCCAGTTTTCATTGTGTTATGATGCACACTCATGCTTCATCAATTCATGTTCCTCTTCTTTTCATACCTCTGTTCAAAACCCATCTCCTAAAACAGAGGTTGGAAAACTTTTTCTGTAAAGGGCCAGATAGTAAACATCTTACGTTTTATGGGACATGTGGTCTCTGCTGCAACTACTCAACTCTGCCACTGTAGCATGAAAAGAGCCACAGATAACACATTAACAAATGAACATGGCAATGTTCCAATAAAACTTTATTTACAAAAGCAGGTAGCAGATGGGATTTGGCCTGTGGGTCATAGTTTGCTAACCCCTGACCTAGAAGGAATTGTTCCCTAAATAACTCTACCTGGCTCTGATCATTCTACTTTTCTATCTCAAGTATACACTACATTGTTTTACCTATATTTATAAGCTTCTAGGTATTCTCATGTGGTCAGTCTCCCGCTTAGAATAGTGTATAAATCCTTTAAGGAAAGAGTTGTAACTGTTATTTTATTCATTAAACAAAATGTACCTAAGCCTAGTAATAATGTGTGGTATTAAGGACACAAAGACAAATAAGGCCCAGCCCATGCTGACAAAGAACTCACAGATTTGTAGAAGATAAAGCAGTTCAAATATACAATCATAATGTGATTTTTGCTGTAATGGAGATTTGCTATACAAAGTACTCTGGGAAAACAGGAGGCAATGATTAACTTTGGGGAGCTGAGGAAAGCTTCGCAGAGATGAAGTTGAGCTAGGATTGTTGGAAGAAAAATGAATAGAAATTTTACAAAGAGAATATAGCACAAAGATACTAAGGCATGGAAATTGCTGTGGATAACAGTGTGTGTGGATAACAGGTAGCCGTTTATTATAAATGGAAAGGGATAGGGTAAGCTACAGAGAAAACAGTAACTGTGTGAGATGAGGATAGAAAAGTAGGTGGGAAGCAATTTGTGAAAAACCGTCTTTGCCATACTAAGACAATGGTATATGATATACTGAGGACTTTGCCATCATCCTAAAAATTGTAAGTTAGATATTCAATGTCAAGATCTGATTTATTAACAATATTTATAACCAGAAAGGGGTTTTAATGCTTTTTCATAGCCTTTTACATACATTATTTCCAATGTTTATATAGCTTACATACTTTCATGTCTACTAAATTCTGATACTGATTATGAACTTGTGATGTAGTGAAAAGGATAAGATTTAGAGGCAAAAGATCTAGGACTAAGTTTGCAGTTAATAGTAACAAGATTGTGGTTTGTTTGTGTTTTGGTGATACCAGTTACAAGATTTTAAATAAGTCACTTAATCTGTCACTGTGTCCATAAAACTGGATTAACAACAGTACCTACCTTCACAATATTATTGTGAAGACTACATGAGGCGCCCTAGGGTGATAATAGCTAATAATATTGTATTGTATATTTCAAGATAACCAAAAAAGAGAATCTTGAATGTTATAACCACAAAGAAATGATAAATGTTTAGGTGATAGATATGCTAACTATGTTGATTAGAACATTATACAATATATGCATGTATTGAAACAACAAACTGTACCCCACAAACATGTACAATAAAAAAATTAAAATTTTCAAAAATGGTAAAAAAAAAAAGACTATATGCAATAAGTATGTGAAGAGTACTTTGCAAACTATAAAGAGATATATAAACGACACATGGGATTTGTTAAAACTTCAGGATGAGCTGGCAGGAAAAGATGAAACTTTTTTTTATTCTCTAATTGTGTTTTTGTGACACATACGTTCTCTTTTTCTACTATATATAACTACAGGTTCTGACCTTTCCAAGGATCTGATTTTTGCATGGTATCATCAGCTATACCAAGGAGGAAATCGTTCTTCCTTAGCATGATGAAGAAATCTAGAAGCAAAAGATAGAAAAAAATAGAAATGTGAACTATGTAGATCAGAGGAGTGCAATTAGGTTTTCATTTGAGGAAGCCAGCAGGCCGGATACCCAGACAAGGCTTCCCAAAGGCAGCAATTTGGTTAGGTTTCCAATTTCCAGGAACCTTCCCTCAGCTTTGTGGGTTCAGAAACCTGATTCTCTTCAAAAGGAAATACTCTTGAGGGAAGATCTATAGGTTATCAAACAATGATGGATAAACTAGAATACTAACTTATTAACTTACTATAAGAAATAAAACTGCCATGTGACCTAAAATATTCATTGATGGTTATTCACCAAGGCCATTCAACTCTATAGATGCATTTACACAGAAATCCAAATGAGAACCAGAAGATTTCTTGGGCTGTCTGGAACCAGCGTAAAGGGAGTTATTTGTGCAACCCAGAGGCTGGCAAACCTTTTCTATAAAAGGCCAGACAGTAAATATTTTCAGCTTAGGTAGCCATATGGTCTCTGCTGTAACTTCTCCATTCTTCTGTTGTAGTATGAAAGTAGACATAGACAATACAGAAATGAATGGGCACAGCTGTGTTCCAATAAAACTATAATTTCAAAAAGGCAAAAGCCCTTATGAATATTGATGCGAAAATCCTCAATAAAATATTAGCAAACCAAAATCAGCAGCATAGTAACAAGATTATTATGCACAATTACCAAGTGGAATTTATGCACAGAATGCAAGGATAGTTCAACATATGAAAATCAAACAATGTAAATAGAATGAAGTACCAAAAAACACCCCCACATGATAATCTCATTTGACATAGAGAAAGCATTTAACAAAATTTAACACGCTTTCATAATTAAAAAATAAACTAAGAATAAAAGGAAACTTCCTCAACATAATAAAGGCCATATATGAAAAGCCCACAGGTAACGTTACACTCAGTGATGAAAGACTGAAAGCCCTTCCCCCTAAAATCAGGAACAAGACAAGGATGGTCACTTTTTCCACTTCTTTTAAACATGGTACTGGAAGTTCTAGCCAGAGAAATTATGCAAGAAAAAGAAATTAAAGGCATCCAAATTTAAAAGGAAGAAGTAAAATGATCTCTGTTCATAGATGATATAATATTATATGTAGAAAACCCTAAAGATTCTACAAAAAAGCCATTAGAGATAATAAATGAATTCAGCAAAGCTGCAGGATACAAAGGCAACACACAAAAATCAGTTGCATTTTTACACACTATCAATGGAAAACCTGAAAAAGAAATTAAGAAAATAATGCCATTTAAAATAGTATCAAAAAGAATAAAATACTTAAGAATAAATTTACCCAAGGAGGCAAAAGACTTACACACTGGGGAAGTATAAAACATTGCTGAAAGAAATTAAAAATGACATAGGTAAATAGAAAGACATCCTGTGTTCATGGACTAGAAGACTAATATTGTTAAGATGACAATACTACCCAAAGCAATATACAGATTCAATGCAATCCCTATCAAAATTCCAATGATGTTTTTGCACAAATAGAAAGTGATCCTAAAATTCATATGGAATCTTAAGTGATCCCAAATAGCTCAAACAATCTTGAAAAAGAAGAACAAAGTTGTAGGACTCACACTTCCTGATTCCAAAGCTCACTACAAAGCTACAGCAATCAAAACAGTGTGGTACTGGCATAAGAACAGACATATAGACAAATAGAATACAATAGATAGCCCCAAAATAAACCCTCACATACATGGTAAATTGATTTTCGATGAAGGTGCCAAGACCATTTAATGGGAAAAGATACTCTTTTCAACAAATAGTGCAAATAGTGCTGGGAAAACTGGATATCCACATGCAAAATAATGAAGTTGAACCCATATCTTACACCATATACAAAAAAATTAACTCAAAAGCATCAAAGACCTAAACATAAGAGCTAAAACTATAACAGTCTTAGAAGAAAACACAGGGGAAAATCATCATTGTGTTGGATTTGGCAATGATTCTTGGATGACACCTAAAGCACAGGCAACAAAAGAGAAAATAGATAAGATGGACTTCAACAAAACAAAAAACTTTTGTGCATCAAAGGTCACTGTCATGAGTAAAAAGACAACCCACAGAATGGGAGAAAATATTTGCAAATCATATAGCTGATAATAAATTAATATCTAGAATACATAAAGAACTCCTATAGTTCAACAACAACCAAAAAACCCAAACAACCCAATTCAAAGATGGGCAAAAGACCTGAATAGACATTTATCCAAAGAAGTGTACAGATGGCCAATAAGCACATGAAAAGGTGCTCAAGATCACTAAGCGTTAGGAAAATGCAAATCAAAGCCACAACAAGATACCACTTCACAATCACTAGAATGGCTGTCAAAAAATATATATATATTAAATAACAAGTGTTGGCAGGGATGTGGAGAAATTTGAACACTCATGCATTGCTGGTGAGAATGTAAAATGGTACAGCTGCTGTGGAAAACAGTTTGGTGGTTATGGAGTTTGATTCTAGGTGTTAACTTGATTGGATTAAGCGACACCAAGAAACCTGATAAAGCTATCTTTTTGGATGTGCCCATGAGGGTGTTTCCAGAAGAAATTAGCATAGGAGCCTGAGTGGACTGGGTAGAAAAGATCTACCCTCAATGTGGACGGTAATCATTCAATCTGCTGGAGCTGGGATACACTCTTCTCTCATGTTCATGGACATCAAAGCTCAAGACTCTTCAGCTTTGGGTTCCAGGACTTACACCAAAGGTACCATTGGCTTCCCTAGGTTTGAGGCCTTCAGACTTGGACTGAGCCACACTGCCAGCATCCAGCTTGCAGATGGCCTATTGTGGGACTTCTCCTTCACAAATGCGTGAGCTAATTGCCCTAATAAATCCCCTCTCACACATTTATAACATACCTATTGATTCTGTCTCTCTGGAGAACCCTAATACAATACTTCTTCAAAAAGTTAAATATCGATTATCATATGATCCAGCAATTCCATTCCTAGATATACACCCAAAAGAATTGAAAGCAACATCTCAAACTAATACTTGTACACCAATGTTAACAACAGCATGATTCACAACAGCCTAAGGGAGGAAACAATTCAAGTGTCCATCAGCAAATAAATGCATAAACAAAATGTGGTATATGTATACAAAACGGAATAATATTCAGCATAAAAAGGAATGAAATTCTGATACATGCTACAACATAAATGAACCTTTATAAGCATCATGCTAAGTGAAGAAGCCAGACACAAAAGGACAAATATCATATGATTCCACTTATACTGGGTACCTAGAATAGGCAAATTTATAGAGACAGAAAGTAGAATAAAGTTTACTAGACATAGCTCAGGTGGGGATATTACTGAACGGTTACAGAGTTTCTATTTAGGATGATGAAGAAGTCTGGAGATGGATAGTGGTCAAGGCTATACAACATTGTAAATGTACTTAATGCCTTAAAATGGCAATTTTAAGTCAGGTATACTTATTTTGCCACATAAAAAAAATAGGCAACAGGTGGATATGCATCAGGGTTTGATAGCCTCATTCAACCATCTCACAACAGGCACACAAAAGGCTTCACAGGGACTTTCAAGAAATTCAGCCCTCAAGTCATAGTATATTCCCTTTCCTGGCTAGTTCCAGATGTAAACCTCCATCAATCTTCTTTATGACTTCCCATTTAGCATTTCCAAGCTGAATATACTCTGATAAACACATTCTTTTTCTGGATAATGTTACCATCAATATATAGTATGTGGTACAGGAGGGCTTTGGTTTTGAATACCAACTGTCACTAGTTATGTAAACTTGGACAAATTACTAAAGGTATCTGGTCCTCAATTTCTGAATCTTTAAAATGGAAATAACAGTGCATACTCTACCTTTGGAGTATGTTTGTGAGGGTTGAATGGCATTATCTATTCTAATGAACCAATATAATTAAGTGTCTGATATATAGGAGGTGTTTTCCCACCTTCCTAACCTTTTATCATATTACTGATCACTGATGAAGTCACAGTCAGTTCTCTCTCTCTTGGCTCCAACTGCATTCATGTGATTGTCACCACAGATCTCTGTGATTTAGAGGAACTTGCTAGCATCTCTATCAGAGACTTTCTCTCAGAAGCCAATGTCCAAAAGGCCAAAAGAAAATGTGGACAAATTCATTTTCTGCCTATCTCACAAACCAGAAGCCTCTCTTTTACAGGATTTCACCCTCCCTGAGGGCAAAGACGGTCACAGGCTTATTTTACATCCCACACATTGCCTAGCAGTACCTAGCAGAAGAAGTAACTCTCAATTATTAAAATTGAATTTTCAAGAATTCTTTTTTATATCAGGATCTTGCATAAATTTTCAACTATACAAGTCTACTTCTATACTTGTAGTACAAAAACAATAACATAAAAACATTAAGCATGGTTCTCTTTCAGTGAACCAAAATAAAAAAATTCCAAGCAAAGGTTCCAAGCAAAAAATGTAGGTGCTACAAGGTGTGATGTGACAATTTCAAAGCCTGCTACACTATGACTGGCTTCTATTAAAGGTGCAAGAAACAACAGAATAAGTCCAATATCCCACCATGAGATGACAAAAGAAGATATAAAAAATATGAGTACACAGCTACTTAGCAATACTGGAAAACAGAGAAGAGTACTATGAAAGAACCAGAAACCTTGAAGAATTTCTGTAACACATAATCGAAATAGAGCTTTATAATGGAGAAAAACCATCAAAGCTAAGAGCCTCTAACCAAACATGGGCAAAGAATTGTATTTACTCATTGGGCATACTAAATAGTCCAGTTTTCCTCAAAACAAAACAAAATAGATCCAAGCTCAGAAACAAAAAATGGGAGTTGATGACAAGTACTGAGATACTTGAGATTTTAAGACCTGTGCTGGAACCCCCACTGTACACATACAAAGCTTCTAAGCTGCAGCGTTTGCCACTAGGCACAAAATGTGCAGTATTTTTATTAATTTTTAAAGATACTTTAAAAGGAGAAAAGACAAGGACTACTATAAATAACCTACTCTAAATGTAATATTGAAAAAAATTAACTGAAGGTATTCTCTGGAAAATGCAATGGGATGATCTATATGCCAGCAAATGAACTAAGGCTACAAATGATAGTGCAGGAACACAGATAGTACAGATAGATCCAAATAATAAATAACCTGATAAATAAAATTCACCACAGGTACAAAGCAACGTAAATAGGGAAAGTGTAATTTATTTATAAATATTTTCATATTATCTGGCCTCCAAATTAGTTACAAATCTCTCACAGAAAAGTCCCAAAGAAACACCAGAGAAATTTCAATATAGTTGGTGGATAGAGGGAAGATAAACAGATACATAATATTTACAAGTAATGGTAGAATTTAGATAGTGGACATAATACGGTTTTTTTTTTTTTCCTTTTTGTCTTTTTTCATGTCCGGCAACGGACCGCAACCCTCAGTGTCGCGCCCGCACCAGACCAGGACCAGAAACGGGATCGCAACCCTCGGTGCTGCGCCCACACCTCGCTCAGCCAGTGAGTGGGAACCGGTCTGTATGTGGGATCCGAACCCTCGGCGGGAGCGCCGCCGCACTCCCAAGTGGCGCACTGTAGCAGTGCGCCACCGGGCCGGCCCCATAATAAGGTTTTTCACAGTACAACCCTTTCACTTTTGTTATATGTTTGTGATGGGATTCAGAACACACTACTCCAAAATATTTTAAGCTAATGGAATCTGAGAAAACAGCAGTTGCAGGAATGTCACTCCCACCTTCCCCTGCTCTTCTCTGAAGAAGGTCATAAAACCAAGGAAGGATTTTCTGACATTCCCCTGAAGCAGGTCATGAGACCCTCATGTGAGAGGGAAGGAGCCAAAGATACAGCAAAGAGACTGAAGGAAAGAACAAACATAAAATTACCATTTCATCACAACAAATCTAAAAGTTAGGTGATATTGTCTCAATTACACACACACACACACACACACGCACGCACACGCAAGCGCACACACACTCACTCACTCACTCACACCCCTGAGGCTCAGTATGTTAAGCTAGCCCAGTTGCTTAGATATCAGTGAATATTAAGCCTGATCAAGCTGGGATCAAAATAAGTATATACGTTTAAAAGTCTACCTGAAACATTTATCTTCTACAGATATCCAGGAAAGTGACCCTATCTCAGCTTTACTTGGAGAGGCACTTTACATAATGAGAATGTGAAGTACATATAATAATACACTGTATAATATGTTATACAAAATATAACTTCCAGTATCAAAGTTCTTTATAATTTTCAAAGTTATCTGACTCATATGTTATTTATATACAGTTATTGGTAAACATCTTTTATAGTTCTTTTAGCACTGTGACTCACTTGAAATTAGAATCCAGATCTGATTCATTTCTACATTCTTTGAAACAGGGCCTTGAGTAGTTATTTAGTAAATGTTTACTCAAGGGAAAAATTTTGATCCTTACAATAGATATGAGAAACATAGGCAGGGCAAACTCTGATGCTATTTCTCAGTTAAACAGCTCCTTTGTTGAGTTGGGCTCCAATCTTTTTCTATTGCACCCAACTGAAAAAAAGGCACTAAGCCTGATTCTCCAATTGAGGGTCTGGCAGTGTGTCCAAAGGAAAAAACTTTAGTTTTGTTAATTTTTACATGTTTGGAAGATCCTGAAATATTGATCTTAATGTGAATATAAAATGTTTGTGAACTTTCTGAATTTTGTTTTACTGGGACAGAATGATAGAAGAAAAATGAAAATGCTTCTTAAAAATCCTAAACTTGGTTATAAGTTACCTAAAACAACAAAAACAGAACTTGAAATATAACAGCTAACATTTATACTCAGCTCTTTGGAGCAATTCCATGTATATGTTATTTCACATGATTTTTCATAATACCCAGTGAAAGATTACTATTATTCCCATTTCACTGACAAAGAACTTCAAAGAAGATTAGAGTTAGTAGGTGGTTGAATTGGGACTTGAAACAATCTAGGCCATGCTCTGCAGTGTACTATGCTTACTATGCTGTTCCTTCCGTACACAGAACTAGTCAGCAGCCTTCTAGTTTGTCTCTACTACCATTTCATCATGTATATGGTAACCAGAGTAAACCTTCTAAAATAAAAATTTGATCATGTTGCTTCTCTGCTTAAAATCCTTCAATGAATCCATGCAGCTTATAGGATGAAATCCACCAAAATCTTTGGCATAGCATATGTGGCACTCCAAAACCTAAATCTTAAGAACAAAACAAAAATACCTTAAATCCTTTAAGATTTGGCCCTTGACTACTTTTTCAGCCTCAACTACTGCTCGTCTTCTCCTCTTTACCTTCTTCCCCTAAATTATTCTAAATGATTTACAGACCCTCAACTCATCTGTAAATGAGGCCCCTTTTAGACCCAACTCAACCTGTCAGTTGACAACTCATCCTTCGGAAATCAATGAATCCCCTCTTCCTTAGTCTTCCTAGCTCTTTTCCTTAGATAACCATTTCCTCTTCCATGCTATATTTACATCTGGTTCATACTTTATTTATTTATTTATTTCCTTTAAATTTTTATTTTGTCAATATACAATGTGGTTGATTATTACGGCCCGTCACCGAAACCTCCCTCCCTCCTCCCTCTCCCCCTTCCCACCCAGGAAAGTCCTTTCCGTTTGCTTGTTGTAAATACTTACAGCATTTAAATACCATATTTTAATTATTTGTTTATATACCTCTACTCTCTATCTGATGGTGAAGCCCTGAAGGGTGTCTTATTCATCTTTACATCCTTATGATCTAATACACTCTCCGAAAGTAACAGGCATCAGATACATGTTTGTTAAGTTGAATTTAAATATACTCACTTAGAAAGTATACAAGTGTTAAAACAGAATTTGTACTTTGTAAAATATAAATGTTTCAACGGAAAAGAAAAAGCCTAAAACCCTTTAACTGAACTGTGTACAATAATGGCAGTTGCCCTGAAGGTTCCTGCTAGCACTCTGTGCCTCAGCTGAGCCTCCAGAAGGTTCATTACTTTCATATTACTACTGTGGCAATTTATTAATGAGCTCAGTGCAAGAAAGACAAATTGAAATGACAGCCCTGGCAACTAACATCTCTTATTTACCACTAGAGCTACTCTCTCACTAGCAGTGTCATGGATAAGCCTTCTTCAACGCAAAACAATTTTTATAGAGTATCTTCTAAGAGACCTACAAACACTGACTGGCACTAAGGGGAATCCAAAAGAAGTATAGGTCCTCATTAAGATAGGCAAAGAATGTATTCTTGAAAAATAATTCAAAACTGAAAAATACAGAGATCCATTAAAGGTAATAGTAAAGGACTCATTATATAATTCATCATTATGGGTCAACTGCCTATCCTAGGTCTAATTGAACTGCCACTAGGACTCTTCTAGCTTCATCAAGATGAAGGCAGGCATTACAAGATTATGCATGAGGAGAAAACCAAGAGCCAGTCCTAGATATTCTGGAATAAGGAAAGCCTGTAAAACTAAAACTCCCACCCTTCCAAAGGTGTGAAGGCTTCTTGGTGCCACAGCATCCCTACTTAAGGCTGACCTCCTGAGGTAAAACAAAGTCAAATCATAAGCAGTTAACATGACAAAAGTAAACTTTATAGTATTAGCACAAATACGGTCTAAACGAGAGAAAGAGAAATGAGAGGAAACCTTGTGGATAGAGGGACATAGGGAGATACTTCGTACTCACTGCCTTTCACTGATGAATACAGTACCTCTAGGTAACACCTCCCCATTTTAGCTTCCCAGGGCTGCTGTAACAAAGTACAAACTGGGTGGCTTAAAACAACAGAAATTCATTCCCTCACATTTCTGGAGTCTAAAAGTCTAAAATCAAAGCGTTGTCAGGGTTATGCTCTCTTTAAAGCCTGGAGGGGAAGATCTTTCCTTGCCTCTTCCAACTTCTGGTAGTCCCATGAAAATAATACAAATTTTGGCACAGAGATAGGGGTGCTGCTCTAACGAATACTTACAAATAAGAAAGTGGCTTTGGAATTGGGTAATGGGTAGGGGCTGGAAGAATTTTAAAGTGCATAATAGAAAAAGCCTACATTGCTTTGAACAGACAGCTGGTAGAAATATGAGCATTAAAGGTGTTTCTGGTGGCGCCTAAGAAGGAAACAATGAACAAGTTATTGGACACCTGAGGAAACACAATCCTGGTTATAAAGTAAATTTATCTGAATTGTGTTCAGCCATTGTGTGGAAAGTAGAAGTTTCAAGTGACACTTGGATATTTAATTGAACTTGGATAAAAAGCTGAAAGATTTCTAGGCAAAGTATAGAAGTGCAACTGGTTTCTCCTTGGTGCTTATCGTGAAATGAGTGAGGAAAGAGGTAAATTGAGGAATGAACTATTAAGCAAAAAAGGATCCAGCACTTGACGATTTGGAAAATTCTCTGCTTATCCAGAGATTATCTGGAAACAGGGCCAAGGGTGTGGCTGGACAATCATTTATGTGTGACTCATTGATCCAATCAACCATCTCAGCAGAAGCCAGGAATAGATATGGTTATACAGGAAAGAGATGTAGAGGAACTTCGTGTCAGATGGCCTGGACCCCCAAGCATTGCATGGGAGATTAACAAGGTTTTTGAGACTTTTATACCAGAAGTGCTGACAACCTGGGCTACTAAGGGGTAGAGCCACAGTTGCAGAGGCATGGACCTCTCAGGCTAAAAGGGTGGGGCTTACCCAGCAGCCCAGAGGACAGATAACAGAGCCACAGTCTCAAGCCCTGAAATCTAATGCAATTTGCCCTGCTATGTTGTGAACCTGCTTTAGACCAGTGACCCCTTTGTTCCTTCCATTTTCTCTCTTTTGTAATGGGAATGTCTTTCCTACACCTGTCCAACCATTGTATCTTGGAAGCAGACAACTTTTCTTCTACGTTTCACAGGTGCACAGATGGAGAGGAATTTTGTCTCAGGATAGACCATACCCAGAGGCTTACTCATACCTGATTTACACGATTTAGAGGATGAGACTTGGGAGTTTTCTGAGTTAATTATATTTAGATGATGCTGGAAGGGGTTAAGAGTTTGGGGGATGTTGGGATGGGGTAAACGTACTTGCACATGGGAAGGGCATGAATTTTGAGGGGCCAGAATTGTGAATTGTACTGAATTGGGTCCCCAAAATTGTTTACCCCTGGTGTAACCTAGGGTCCACTGCCTCCTAAATGCCCAGGTGCTCGCCACTGCTAAAAAGTTTTAAACAGGAAATCATGAACCAAGAAATATTAGACTGCCCTCAAAATATATCAGCTGAAACTGAAATGTGGGCCCCATATATGAACTTTGGTGAATCTCTGCCCAAGGAGGAGCCTAGAACTCCACACCTACCTGTCCCTGTTTTATATCATAGATCAACACGACAGGAAGTCTCAATTTGCCACCTATGGACTATAACCTGTATTAGCTGAGAGCTCAAGGTTTAGCCTGTGTGACAACTTCCTGAGGTCTCACTATTGCCAAAAGACCACATTCCTTTCCAGGTCCAAATTCAAATTTGGCTTCAGAACTGACCAACGAGCTATGTCTCATAGTCAACTAGTCCAAACCGAACATGCTTGTATCCTTTATTTACATGGCAAGACCTAAATGAGAACTAGGGCAGGAAGTTAGGCAGGAATGTTGGCTATTTAAGATGACCCTTTCCCCTTGTTCAAAGAGACACTGCTTCAGGAGCAATACCCAGCATTATCCTTACTTGCAAGAAATAAAGGCTTTTCCGTCTTGGCAATTGTGTATATTCTGAGGGATTGGACAATGTAGTCCGGTAACACTGGTACCTGTTAATATCTCTGCAGATATAAACAAGTTAAGATTAAGTCATTAGGGCAGGCCTTCATCCAATATGACTGGTGTCCTTAGAAGAGATAAATATCATGACTCACAGGGAGAACACCATGTGATGACAGAGGCAGAGACTGGAGTGATACAGCTGCAAGCCAACGAACACCAAGGATTGACAGCTATCATCAGAAGCCAGGAAGAGATAAGGAAGGATTTTACCCAGTGTTTCAGAGGAAGCATGGCCCAGCCGATACCTTAGTTTTAGATTTCTAGCTTCCAGACTGTGAGAGAATAAGTTTCTTTTGTTTTAAGTAACTCAATTTGTAGTACTTTGTTACGGCAGCCTCAGGAAACTAAAATACCCCTTAATATAGCTAATGTATATTCAAGACTTACTATGTACCAGGCATGTGTTAAGTGCTTTTCGGAGATGTTCACATTTAAACCTTACCATATAACCATGAGGAAAAGAAATTAAGTTTATCTTTCTACTACATTACTCTTTTTTTTTTTTCTTTCCTTTTTTGTCTTTTTTACTGACAAGTAACGGGATCGCAACCCTTGGTGTCGCACCCGTACCGGGGACCAGCAACGGGATCGCAACCCTCGGTGTTGCGCCTGCACCGCGCTCAGCCAGTGAGTGGGAACCGGTCTCCACATGGGATCCAAACCCTCGGCGGGAGCGCCGCTGCACTCCCAAGTGGTGCACTCTCCAGTGCGCCACTGGGCCGGCCCTCTACTACATTACTCTTAACCACTACATTAAACTTTCTCTTATGTACCATGTGTTGTATAATAAAAAATTTGTCAGGTCTTTGTCCCAGGTTCCTGACACACAGTCCTAAAACCCTCGGAATTTTCCAAGTGATAGGAATATCTTTGTTATTCATGAGCCCCTGGGATCACACCTGCATTCCTGATAATGAGATGGCTCAACATAGGGAGCTGGTTAACAGGACCAGCCATGCAATTAGAGGGTTGGGGCTTTCAGCCAGCCTGACCTCTGGGGAACAGAGAGGCCCTGGAGACTGAGCTATCAATTATACCTACATAAAACCCCAATAAAAACTCTGGACACTAAAGCACACTGCAGCTTCCTAATTGGTGAACACACTGATGTGCTAGGAGGGTAAAGTGCCCTGATTCCATGAAAAGAGGGCACAGAAGCTCTATGTTAGAGACTTTCCCAGACCTCACCTTAAGTGTCTCTTCATTTGGCTGATTTGTATCCTTTAAAATAAACCTGTAATCATAAATTCAGCACTTTCCTGAGTTCTGTAAGCTGTTCTAGTGAATTAATTATTAAACCTGAGAGGGGCCATGGAAACTCCATGGATTTGTAGCCAGCTGGTCAGAAGAGTGGGTGGCCTGGGGATCTCACTTGAGTCTGACATCTGAAATGGGGGCAGTCTTGCTGGGGATCATGCTCCCTTAAACCTGTAGAGTCTGACACTAACTCTGGGTGATTAGTGTCAGAACTAAATTGCAATATACTAATTGGTGTCAGAATAGGTGGGATTAAATAGAATAACATGATTGATTCCTATGGTGGCCCAGTATACCTGACAGTAACAAGTCAGGTATATAAATAGAAAAACATGTTATACAACATATAAATCACTTGGTCTTTCAGATATCTGACTTTCATATAACTAGTCTTTCATACATGATCAACACTCAAACTTTTTCTCATATGCATAATTGGACTTTTCATTATTTCTCTTCAGATACAATAATTTTGAGCTGATGCATGGTAACATGTCTATAAGGAAAAAGATTTGGGGTATTTGAAAATATCTGGAGATTGGGACTTATTTGCTTGTGCACAGCAAGGACACAATCCCCAGCTAGAGGACCCCTTGCCTGATTCAATCACTCCTCACAGACCCCACAGAGAGTGGCAAGCACCAACTAGGTTGTGGGCAGGCAGCAGTTGAAAGAATTCCATCAGGGGATATGTGCATGTATTTAGAGCGACTGCCTCCAACTCCTTGACTCATGGAACTATGGTAGTTAATTTTCCCAAAAATGTTCTTTATGTGAACTCAACCCTATAAAAGACTAAAAGGTCATTTAAAGGTCACTCATAAAATGGTAAGAACAGATACATTCAATTAAAATAGAACAAGGGTGCTTTTTAAAAGATCAGATTCCAAATTTTTCAATCAAACAAATTTCAAGTCTAATCCAGTTTTATTTCCTTCTCTGTGCCCCCCATATACACACAGGGGTTCAATGTAGGTCTACACAAGACATCTGAGTAGATTTATTACTTGTATTTTCTAAGACACATATTTCAACTCTTAGCATATATGTCATACTCGATATCCACCAATATGTCCCCTAGTGAGAAGAAAATCATAAAGCTTGTCCAAGACCAGATAAAAAGCTTCTATACCTGAGATATGTATCAAATACTGAAGACTTTCCCAATTTATCCAATCAATATTTATTGAGTACTCCATGTACCAGTCCCTGGGCTAGGGATATAAGGATGAAGAGAACTTGAACCATGTTATTTGAGATTAGAGATAGACAAGCAAATACATTAAGAATAACATAACGTAATATGTAGTTATTATAGATATGCTAAAAGTGGAGACCAATTCTGTCAAAAGGATTTGAAAAAGGTTTCGCAGAGGAGGTGACTTTTGAACCAGAACTTAGAGAATGCATCTTACTTCAGACAGACTGGGAAGTTAAGGAAATTCTAATCAAAGGGAAGTAGAACAGTAGTAAGTACTGAAAGGGCTTGTATAAAGGCCTATGGAAAATGATTCAAGCACAGGGTAAGTGGCAGGAAGCAGTGATTGAACTAGAAAACTGCTCTGTCCCCTTTAACTAATTTTCCATGTTACTTTTAGGGTTTATTTTTTTAAAAAAAATTTTTTTTTTTTTTTTTTCTAAAAGATGACCGGTAAGGGGATCTTAACCCTTGACTTGGTGTTGTCAGCACCACGCTCACCCAGTGAGCTAACCGGCCATCCCTACATGGGATCCGAACCCGTGGCCTTGGTGTTATCAGCACCACACTCTCCCGAGTGAGCCACGGGCCAGCCCCTTATTTTTTTAAAATTTGAAGTGTGGTAATTATACTATTCTCCTTACATTCTTCATATGCTTCCTGTTGATCTTAATGTAGCAGTTGTAAGCAGAGTAGTCAGCATACAACTGTAGTAATTTAGGGGAAAGATGATAGAAGTTTATTTAGACCAGGATGGTGGCAGTGAAGATTCATTCATTATTTCATTCAACAACTATTTAATGAGTGCCATTATATGCCAAGCACTGTGATAGGTGTTAGACATAAGAACAAAACTGACAAAACCCCTGCCCTCAAGACACTTGTAAACAAGTAAACAAACAAATAAATAATTACATTTTCTTTTTTTTTTTTTTTTTGTCTTTTTTCCGTGTCCGGCAATGGATCGCAACCCTCAGTGTTGCCCCCGTACCGGACCGGGGACCGGCAACGGGATCGCAAGCCTCGGTGTTGCTCCCGCGCCTCGCTCAGCCAGTGAGCGGGAGCCGGTCTGTATGTGGGATCCGAACCCTCGGACGGGAGCGCTGCCGCGCTTCCCAAGCGGCGCACCATCCAGTGCGCCACCGGGCCGGCCCCCAATAATTACATTTTCTGATGAAGTGCTAAAATAGAAATAAAGAGAGTGACTGTGGAAGGGTAGTCAGGGAGACCTCTGTGAGGACGTGATTTTTAAGTTAAGAAAGAACTAACCAAGAGTCAGGAGAAGACCTTCTCAGACAGAGTAAACAGCATGTGAAAAGTCTCAAGAGACAGGGAAGTTTCACATATTCAAGGAAAAAAAGGGAACCAACATGACTGGAACTTGGCTAGGGGATGGTGACAACACATGAGTCTAAGAAAGTAGGCTCCATATCATGCAGACCACAAGGGAAAATATCATTTGTATATTCATTGCAATGGGCAGCCACTGAAGAATGATTTTAGGTAAAGAGATGACATGATCTGTGGTGTTGGTGGGGGATGCAGTGCTGACGTAGAAGCATGAAAACCACTTAAGGGGTTGATAAAGTGGTCCAGAAGAACTATGGTAGCCTAGACTAGAATAAAGGAAGTGGTGATGGAGAAGAGTGGAAAGATTCATTAGATGTTTAGGATACATTCCTAATGGGTATCAGCAATGAAGTGAAAATGGAGAAAAGGTAATTTCAGAAATGGCTCTCAGTTTTTAGGCCTGAGCAAATAGATGAATTAGGGGGTCATTTACTGAAATTGGCAACAATGGGCAAGTATCAGAATCACCTAGAGAGCTTTTCAAAAATATTAATTCCTGTATTCCATCCCCTTAGAGATCCTAATTCAATGGATTTTCTTTTTTTTAATTTTAAAAACCTCTTGAGGTGATTCTGATAATCACTGCTGAAGACAAAGTTAACCAGAATATTGCTTACAACCAAAAAAATTCTATGATACAGAAATTAATAAGTGAAGGGGTTAGTACAAACGACAATCCCTAAAAAGTAACTGACTGGATCAAGAATGAGAACAGAATAGTTCTATATAATGCTTAGAGGTCAGCCATCCTTATAATTTGGTAGGTGACAGCTGGTCAAACTGTGGTCTGTTTTGTATCGTGACTCACCATTACTGAAGTACACTGCAAAAACAGACTTGGTAGGAAAAACGCAGGATGTGATATGTGTAGGCCATACGTGTGACCTTTGATCATGTCTCATCAAAAAAAATAAACTGCTTAGTATGAAATAGGGGAAATACTCAAAATATCTAACAATGAGCACAGTCTGAACATCATCTAATCAGAAAAATTATTTTAACCAATTCAAACAAGCCAGCTATAAAAACCTGGCCATACCAATGCATATTGGAGAATATCAACCCTGAGGTAAACCGGTCAATCTGAAAGCACTGGGAAGAAAATATGGCTATTCTAAAAAAGGTTCACTCTGCCTACAGCCTGCATAGGAACCTTGCTGAGTTGGAAAATTCTACCCAGAGCTAAAAATAGCATGAGCAAAGGCAGAAAAGCAGGACCTACAACTATGGGTAAGACTGAGACTTCGGTAAGGTCCTCTCAAACATCTCAGTTATGTATTCCTTGCCTGATAAAGCTGGGATACAATCCAGAAGCAAGGAGCAGATTATTAATACCTTATTTCCTCAGGCCCTATTTCAGATTAAGTGAGCCAATAAATTCCTTTTTTGCCTCAATCCATTTAGTTTGGGTTTCTGCCCTTTACTACCAAAAAGCATTAATACACCACCAATATTTAAAAACTAAAACACTGCTTTTTTTCAAAAGAATCATCAGGGGCAATACCCAAAACCTACCTTAACAGAATCTCCAAGCCAGGTATCTGTTATTTCTTAATAGGTGTTCCAGATAGTCCACGTGATTGCACAATTTGTAGAAATACTCATACTAGCTTAGGCTAAAGTTTTAACACTCAACAAAAATCTGATTGTTTACGCCCACAGTACATGAAATGGTAATTCTGTTCTCTCCCAATAATACAGACGAACATTATAACAATATTTATTTAAAACATACTATGAGCCCACCACTGCAGTGAAACTACCAAAGTATATAGTAGGCATGCAAAGTTTAACATGTTGTGTTGCCTTCCAAAATCTTGTGTTCTTTAATTTGTAAAAAAGGCAAGACCTACAAATACAACAGGGACTACCAAACCTGTCTGATCATTAGAGTCATCTAAGGGTCTTTTTGGTAGATTAGGGGTGGCAAATATGGGATTTAAACCCCTATCCAATGGCAAACTACAAAACTATTTCCAATATACTGTCAGAAATAAAGTTCCCTCTCAATACAAGGTAAAGAAGCACACAAATGAAAAAATTTCATATAATGACAATAGCCCATTAACTCAAATTTGGATTTCACTCACATGTATTGAGCACTTACTATGTAAGCATTTACCATATTATGTACCTAAAACACAAATTTTCATTAATAACTAATTATAAGAAACACTAGCAAATTAGTAAATTGTTTGAATTGACATTTTTCTTTTCAGCCTAATGGTTTGTTTAAATGCCATCATTAGGGGATTTAACATATCAAAAGGAAATTCTGTTTGTGTTGAGAATGAATAAGTCAACAAAATCATTACTTAACACTTCACCAAATTCAACTGCAGTTCTCATGAAGACAGCAAAAAAAAAAAGCCCTACTTACTGGTAAGGCAGTTAATAATTCAGCCCAAACAAGGAATCCTTATTTATTCATTAAATTGCATTAAGTAATTCAGTTGGAGGTTTTATAGAAATCTGAGGATTAAGAGCTAGGGAGTTTGGAGAGTAGGTTCTGGAGCAGGAAAGAAACAAGATAATTGCTAGCTCTGCTGATATTTGTTTAATAATATCTTTTAAGCTTTCTATAGAAAGAAGACATCTAGGGTCATTAAATAATTATTTACAGAATATGTCACTGAAGACAGATTTCTGAGAGTGGTTTCCTTTAAGTGGAGTTATGTATAACTATAACTGATGATGAATATATATTTAGTAGAAGAACCATATGGGATTAAGAGATTTCTCAAAAAGTTTTTTCTTAAAACTAAATCCAGGGGCCGGCCCGTGGCTCACTCGGTAGAGTGCAGTGCTGATAACACCAAGGCAGTGGGTTCGGATCCTATATAGAGATGGCCGGTTTGCTCACTGGCTGAGCGTGGTGCTGACAACACCAAGCCAAGGGTTGAGATCCCCTTACCGGTCATCTTTAAAAAAAAAAAAAAAACTAAATCCAGGACTTCTAAATTAGTCTCATTCCTCATAAATATATGACCAAGATCATACCAATCTTATAAAACATTTGCAGAAAAAAATAACTGCAACTCACACTCATATACGGGGTAACAGGTATTATCATTTTTTTAGTGTTACATAAACAACGTGAATAAAAAAACATTCCTATATGAACAGAATCATCTTTTGTTCACAAGTTTGTGGGGTCTTATGCACAATCCTTCCAAATAATGGCATTGTGTTTTCAATTAATAAACAATATTATGTGGTAAGAATTTTTACATTTGTCTGAGTCCTCTCTGTTGACCAGCACTTGGCATATTTTTGACACCTACCTGTGTAAGACGCTGAGGTAGAAAAAGTTTACATTGCATCCACCTAGCATACACTTTAGCACTCTATCAACAGACTGCAGTTTGTCAGTCCCATCAAATGAGTCAACCAAATTGGGAACATCATTTTATGAAGAAATGTGTTTTAATTAAATCCCAAAGAAACAACACCTAAAATTATTTTATTATAATTTTCTTAACGTTTTTCTATTAGAACAGTTTTAGATTTATAGAAAAACTGCAAAGATAGTTCAGAGTTCTCATATACTCTGCACCCAGTCTCCCTTATTAACATCTTGCATTAGTATAGTACGCTAGTTACAATTAATGAGCCAATATTGATACATTAACTAAAGCCCACACTTTATTCATATTCTTAGTTTTTACCTAATATCTTTTTTCCAATCCAGGATCCCATCTAGGATACATTACAGTTAGTCATCATGTCTTCTTACGCTTTTCTTGGTTGACAGTTTCTCAGACTTTCTTTGTCTGATGACCTTAACAGTTCTGAGGAGTACGCTGGGATTTTCTGATGTTTTTTTCATGATCACACTAGGATTATGGATTTTGGAGAGGAAGAACTTTGAGGTAAAGTCACTATACCTGTTACCAGATGTATTAGTCAGGGTTCTCCAGAGAGACAGAATCAATAGGATATGTTATAATTATATGAGAGGGATTTGTTAGGGGAATTAGCTCATGTGACTATGAAGAAAAGCCCCACGACAGGCTGTCTATAAACTGGATGCCAGTAGTGTGGCTCAGTCCCAGTCCAAAGGCCTCAAACCAGGAAAGCTGATGGTGTCTTTGGTGTAAGTCCTGGAACCCAAAAGCTGAAGAGTCTCAAGCTCTGATGTCCACGGACAAGAGAGAAGAGTGTACCCCAGCTCCAGCGGATCAAGAGAGAGCTTCACCTCGTTCCTCTGTCTTTTGTTCTCTCCGAAGCCCCAGCAGATTGGATAGTTCCCACCCACACTGAGGATGGGTCTTTCCCACCCAATCCAATCAGACTCATACTAGTCTCTGCTGGAAACACCCTCACAGACACACCTAAAAAGATTGCTTTATGAGGTTTCTCAGCATTCCTTCATGCAACCAAGTTGACACCTAGAATTAACTTTCACACCAGGATAGTGAACTCACTAAATGAAGAAACCATATCTTATTTTCATCTTTGTATCCTTGTAGGTAGCTGGTAAATGTTTGCTGTTTGAGAAGGGGAAAGTGAAACGCAGAACACAGGTTGAGGGGGTACAGAAGTTTTGTAATTTATTAAAATATGAGCACTGACCTTAACAAGGAAATTATTCATATATCTAATCAAATTTTAAAATAATCTTGACTGATTCACTGAAGAATTTCATTCTTCAATTCAGTAAAATATATATATATATATAGAGAGAGAGAGAGAGTACATATCAATTCCTGCAAGTAAAACCTTGCCTCCTGTACTGATAAAGTCTCAGAATTATGTAACACTCCTGCGGAGAGTGTACACAGTGAAATGGAAAGGGCCCTGGGGTTGAAGTCAGGCCGATTTGGATTTGAAACTGAGTCGTATCACATACAAATTGCATAATCTCAGTTTCTTTATGTACAAAATAGAGCTAATAATGCCTGTATGCAGGTGGGTGAAAATAATATGTTTTCATGTTTCAATGTATCTGACAAATACTCAAAAAAGGTTATTCCCTTTCTTAGTATAGTACTTTACCTAGAGTAGGTCTGTCTGCTTTAAACACTTTTGGAATAAGGCAAGATATGTATAAACAAACATAGAAGATACTGGTTATTACTTTTATATATTAGATAAATGAATTCTGAAACAATTTTGCATGTTTTCACGTTTTTTCAGGTACCTAGTACATGCCTGATACAAAGCAGCCACTCAAATGTTTGATGATTCTTCCATCAGATTTCCTGGACCAAGAGTCAAGAGAATCTGATTCCAGCTTTTATGCCCCTAGACAAACCATTCCCTTCTTTAGGCTTCAGTTTCTTTTCGTTGTTTATATCCTTTTATTTATTTATTTATTTATTTGGTTGGGGGGGGGGTGTCTTGGTTTCTTTACTGAATAATTGACCTAACAGTCACAGGAGAGTTGGAAGAGATCTTAGAGATTGCCTACTTTAACCCCCTTGCCCAAATCAGAGCTACTGAGTGGCAAACTGAGACTTGAATCAGGCTCCTAACCATTAAGCCATGTAACTCTTTCCATACACCATGTTTCTTATATGGTCTCTTTCAGCTTCTCATCCATGAACTATTGATCTTTAGAGTATCATCCAATTCTAAAAATCCAGTAAATCAACAAAAGGGTAAGTTCTATCTTTATTAAAAACAGAAGGTATAGATGAATAAACAAAATTGTCAATATTAATCCTAGTTAGCTAAGAGAAACTATGACTATAGACAGAGAAGGATCAAAATTTTTTCAATTATGCTGATATATCAAGTACTTAAACATAGAGATGATCCATTTAATAGTCCCAGACTCCACCTTCTACTGATATAATTCCATAAATGGAATTATAATCACTGGCCCACAGAATTGGTAGGTTGAATCACTAGTATTCTGAGATGCAAATAGATCTATCATTTTGGTATCCCTTACTGTACCTTAGAGCGCAATGATTTTTTTTTTATATCCATTGGTCCCTTTTTTAGTATTTCTATTTTATCTCCCTATAGCCTTTCATATTACTATTTCTTTCCTTTTGAAACATTTTTGCTTACAGTATAGTGATTCAGAATATAGCTTACTGGCCAAGAGCATAGACTCTGGACCCAGATTGCCAGAGTTCAAATCCTGATCCCACCACTTTCCAGGCCTGTGACCTTAGACAGTTTACTTAACTTCTAAGTGCCTGTTTAGGAGGTGCTACACAGATATGTGCTGTTATTGTTGTTCCCCTCTAGTCTCTTCCTCCATTGCATTTGACCTCCACATATTCCACCTTGTGGATTCCATCCATTCCAAGGCGTCTTTCTATCTGGAAGGCTGTCTTTCTTCTACTCACTCTATCTGGTGAATTCCCTCTCAACCTTTAAGATCTAGTTCAAATGTCACTCTCTCTCTCTCTCTGCAGCCTTTCCAAAGATCATCTCTCTCCTCCCTGCCTTTGCAGTCAGTTGTTCCTGCTCTTGTGTTCCCATAGTACTTTGAATATATTTCAACCAGAGCACTTTTTATACTAGATTGAATGAGGCTGAGCCATTTGAAACTGCCTGTACTAATATTAGACCATTTTAGACCTACAAAAACAGAAATTTTATGACTCATCCTAATAATATCTCTTTATACTTCTGCTACCCTCTCCCTCCCTGCATTACATTCATAAAAAGGACTATAGGTTATTATTCTTTAAAAATACATACATAATAAAATAGTTCAGATATATAAAAAGGTATAAAGAATAATGAATGTACATCCATATCCACAACTCAGTTGAAAAAATATTTACTAACACAATTTAAGTTCTCTGTGTGCTCTTCCATGTGTTACTCCTGGTCTTTTCTCCCCACCCTACCCTTCAGAGACACCCGCTATCCTTAATTTATTTGTAATTATCATGTGTTTCTTGAAACATCTATTACGTATGACTCCTTAAATAATACATGCATATTAAGTTTCATATAAATGTGTTCTCCAATTTGCTTTATTCTCTCAACTTTGTATTTTTAAGATTTACCCAGGTTACTATATAGATGTAGTTCATTCATTTCCATTATTGTATGGAATTCCATTAGGTAAATATAACACAATATTTTCATTCTTTTATTGATAGACATTTGGACTAGTTCAAGTTTTTTTTGCTATAACAATGCTGCATGAATATTTTTGTATCCCTCTTTATGCATACATTGGACTGTTTCTAAAGAGTATATATATCTAGGAGTGGAATTGCTGGATTGTAGGTTATATGCATTTTGGTTTTAACAGATATTGCTAAATTGTTCTTCACTACGGTTGTGCAATTTCGATTCCCATTAATAGTATCAAAGAGTTCCCTTAACTCCATATCCCCACCAATATTAGATATTATCAGATTTCTTAATCTTTGCCAGTCTGATAGATGTGGAATAGCATCTCATTAGAGCTTTAATTTGCCTTTACTTAATTACTGGTAAATGGCTAATGAACATTTAGGTTGCCTCATTTATACCTTGTCATTTTTCTGTTGATTTTTCTTTTTCTAATCCATTTGTAGGAATCCTTTATTACTACAGATAAGACTATTTGGCTGTTAAATGTACCAAAAATATATTCTTCAATTCTATGGCTTGTCTTTTCATTTTTAAAATTATACCATTCACCTTTGTCATGGTACATAGCACAGTGTCTGGAAGTTAGGAGACATTAATAAATATATGCTGCATGAATGAACAAATGAAAAACTTAACAAACACACAAAGAAATTAGACAAAGGTTTCTAAACTCCTATATTCCCTTTATCTGGAATTGTGACCCTCTATGCCTATTAGGCTTTACAAATTTTTATATTCTCAAATTCACTTATTTTAAATAAATAAATTTAATCTGGTTTTGAGACTTTTCAGTAGTCCCTTGAGGCAAAAGAAAACATGACAGGGCACCATAAAATCACAGTTGGACGCCTAAAATTCTAAATCATCTAATGCAAATGCTGCTTTCTTCTTAAATATCTCCAAGAACATGTATGCTGGCTCTAATGTTTTCTATTAAATTGAACAGGACATAATGGCTAGAATAGCCTTTATTTCTATCACATTTGAATGCCTCAGAGGAAAGTCTATATAAGCATGAGTGTAAAGCAATTATAATAAATAAGAAAACACTTGGAAATGTGCCTATAATAAGCCAATGAGTAATAAACATAGTGGTAAAGATGAATATACAATATGTATATCCTTTAACTTTAAAATTGAACAATTATTAATATTTACAATAAATAGGGAAAAAAGCAGCGCAGCAGTCTTTAAATGCTTCAAAATTTAAGAAAATTAACACATGATGACTTGCAGCAGAACCAGCAAGAGGTTCAAAAAGCACATGGTTTTAAAAAGGCTGTCAAAGGAGACAACGAGTCATTATGAACAAAGTAGAAAATCTGTAGTAAGAAGACTTGGTCTTGAAGAGTTGTTCTCTCCTTTACTAGCTATTCGAAATCAGGCACATCATTTACTCCATCTGCACTTCAGTTCCTTACCAGTAAATAGGGTTTATAATGATCTGGTATCCTACCTAACAGGATTATTATATGTTTCCAATTAAATAGGAAAAACTATGTGAAAACATCCTTCAGTACTATGCAACAGCAATTATCTATCCTTCCTCATTTTCCCTCTCTCCAAGGCTATCTACACCATCCCTGAAACTCCTAGACAGAACTGGATACTAACTCCTCTGGAATGGATATTGTATTAGTTTGCTAGGGCTGCCATAACAAAAACCACAGACTGGGTGGCTTAAACAGAAATTTATTTCCTCACACTTCTGAAGGCTGGAAGTCCAAGATCAAGGCGTAGGCAGGGTTGATTTTTTCTGAAGCCTCTCCCCTTGGTTTATAGGCAGCCATCTTCTCCTTTTGTCTTTACATGGTCTTCCCTCTGTGTCTGTGTCCTAATCTCTTCTCACAAGGACACCAGTCTATTGGATTAGGGCCCACCCATATGACCTCATTTTAACTTAATTACCTCTTTAAAGGCCCTATATCTAAATACAGTCACATTCTGAGGTACTGAAGGGTTAGAACTTCATATTATTTGTGTAAGAGTTAATTAAGTATGTATCTTATCTTCCTCTCCTAGACTATGAGCTCCAGAGAAAGGACCATGTCGTATTTATCTCTGAGTGACTAACAATAATTATTTATTGAATGGACATAAATTTCTCTAAACCAGAAGCACCCATTAGGAAGATAAATTTTCTTAAATATCCATGGGGGTGGGCAGGAAAACTGGCAAGGATGTTGGGTTCATTTTGGGACATAATGACTTTGCGGTAGATACGGTAAATAGCTGTTTGTGAAACTGCCAGTAGCTAAATATAAGGTTTAACATTCAGAAGAGATATCCTGACTACAGATAGAAATTTGAGACATGAGTATATAGATTTTATTGGAAGCCAACTGAGTGGGTGAGATTGCTAAGAGAATGTACAGAAGAGGGCTTGGGACCAAAGTCAGGCAAGAGAAGAGACGGTCTCACCAAAGAACACTTGCAATGAAGTAGCCAGGGAGGAACCAAACCACCGAAGTGCACCAAAGCCAAAGGAAAAAAAAATGTTTCAAGGAAGAGGGAATAATCGTGAATGTGAAATGCTGCTGCTAAGGGTTGAAAATTGTGCCCCCACCACCACCTTGCCTCTTGTCAGCACCAAAGAGGAGACTAATGTCCTTGATCACAGCAGTTCCAGAAACTTTTACTGTGTAATTTGGGCAAGTTTCTAAACCTTTAAATCTCGGTTTCCTTTATTTGTAAAACACCAGTAATAATAAAAGTATCATACATGAATGTAACATTTTTGTATATAGTATTCCTACAATGTGCTAGACAACTTTGCTGAGCTCTTTCATGTAGATTACCTCATTTTAAAAAATAATCATAAAAATCTTGAAGTTCTATATTACATAATAGATGCTATTATTATTCCTATTTTCAGATGAGAAAACTGAAACATTATTATTAAGTGATAGAGACTGAAGTCAGAATGCTGTGAAGAAGTAAGAGGGAGAAAGTTATATCAAATATATATAACTCAAAGTTTTTCTTTTAAGGAAGTGAAGTCATGTGCTGAAAGTGATGGGGAAAGAGTGTGGTCAGAAGCCTGAAAAGAGAATAGGTTTGACACAGACATCATAGAAAATAGGGCAAAGAAATGATTAAGTATTGAATGGCAGCAGTCTGTATAAATTTTGTGATTTTTCTCCAGGAGGGCTCAGCAGAGCTGGTATAGACAAGAAAAGAGAGGTTAGTCTGATTCAATGAGGTTTAGGACTTTGCCCAGATAAGGACAAGACAAGAGAGCATAGGAATAGAGGACAAAGGAAAAAGAGTGAACAAAATAGGGATGGACTAAGAAAATTAAGCTGAATAGGGAAGGAATTGAAGATAGGTATGGATGAGGCAAAAGAACAGATCCAGTGAGGATAACCAAAGCTCAGGTAGAAGGAGAAATTCTGAACAAAGCCACATGTCTCCATTTATAATTTCAGAGGTGGATCATCTCTAGGTGATACAAGGCCCATGGTGTGACTATGGGAGCTGATCGGCTAAAGAGATGATCACTTGAGTTGAAGAGGCCAATGTGTTGGGAAAAATATCATCCATGTGCATACTGTAGTCACTCAGGATGAGGGCAGTAATAGAGGTAGAGAGATTGTATATGCCAGTCCTAAATGATAGGGAAGATCTATATATCATCAGAAGATGAGGGTGGTATAGCCCTTGTACCAAACGGAACAGGGGTTTTAAGAAGATGGAGAAGTAATGGTCTGGAAACAGTGGTGAGTAAAAATAAACAAACAAAAAATACAGCTATCCTCACCTCTCTCCTTTGGGATGGGAGGGGTGTGGGAAAATGAGCTGCATCCATTTGGAAGGGTAATATGCTGTCCATGACTTGGGAGAGAGCCTGGCTTCCATTCCCAGGACACACAAAAGAAATCCAGTAAAATAGTTAACAGTGTAGGAAACACCAGTCTAAGAAAACAAGGGGGAAGGTATGAGAAGCAAATAAACAGCAGGGAGAGAGCAAGAGGAAGCCAGATCAGCACAAGAATAATAGTATAGAAGAAGACAGAGAGGTTGGGACAAAGATAACAGGTGGTAAGACTTGCTGGGTTTATCTGAGGTTGTCAAAATCAGTTCTACCGGGGCCGGCCTGTGGCTCACTCGGGAGAGTGCAGTGCTGATAACACCAAGGCCACGGGTTCGGATCCCATATACGGATGGCCGGCTAGCTCACTGGCTGAGCGTGGTGCTGACAACACCAAGTCAAGGGTTAAGATCCCCTTACCGGTCATCTTTAAAAAAAAAAAAAAAAATCAGTTCTAGCAGTTCCCTGGTAGCTGCACTCTTGTCAAAATCAGTTCTACCGGGGCCGGCCTGTGGCTCACTCGGGAGAGTGCAGTGCTGATAACACCAAGGCCACGGGTTCGGATCCCATATACGGATGGCCGGCTAGCTCACTGGCTGAGCGTGGTGCTGACAACACCAAGTCAAGGGTTAAGATCCCCTTACCGGTCATCTTTAAAAAAAAAAAAAAAAATCAGTTCTAGCAGTTCCCTGGTAGCTGCACTCGGTTAAGATGGGGAAGGATGGACCCAACATCTGAGTACCAAATATGTGACCAAGATTATGTAAAGTATTTTACACATACTATCTTAATTAAACCTTATAGCTGCACCTCCCCTCATTTTATAAATGAGAAAACTGGGGATCAGAGAGTAATAGTAACCTGCTTAGGATTGTACAGTTAATTTTTAGTGACACTGAGGAACCCAGGCTTCTTTACAAATATAAATCAGTATGGTGGAATGAAAAAGACAGAATTTTAAATCAGAGTATCTTTGGTCACTTTCTACCAGAGAGATCTTGTATGTTTCTTAACCCCATTAAGCTTATCTACCAAACAAGTTTATTGCAAAGATTAAACTACAACTACAAAACAAATCTTAGTAGTTATTTTTTTTAACCTAAAATTGGCCTACACAGGACCTTATCTTCAAATATATAATTTCTTACTTGGTTTACTTGAAGCAAAAATCTGATGTTTCTGCATTAATGCCTATAAATTTTACAGACAGTAAACTGAGGTGGGGCGAAAGAAGATGTACAGTCTATGGCTGGCTTGTGTATCTAGAATCAACTCCAGACTAGTGCCAGGTCTTTAATACTATGACCCCAGTCCATCTCTCTAGCCACATCTCCCACTATTGACTTACACAAATACAATATTCAAACCTGTGGCAGCTATCAATTTTAAGAAACATATCCTATAATTCCCCTACTTTGTATCTCTACCTAAATTATTTTTAATCTATTGAAATTTGTTCTCCAAGGCCAAAATGAAATTCATCTTGAATGTAAAGCCTAACCTTGTTACTAAATGTTGAAAAATAATGGTTCCCTCCTCTGAACTGCTATATCACATCTTTGCTTTTACTTCCCTTAGTGTACTTATATTCTGCCTTATAATTTAGGTAAGCACGAAAAAGTTTCATTTCTGCTAGCACAGCATAACCCCCTTAAAGGTAGGTGAAAGCAAACTAACATTTACTTTGCATCTATGAAGCACCAATTGCTTTTCTAGTGGTTATTCATACACAGACACACAGACACACACACACACACATGCACACAGACTCACACATATATACACACACATACTTGTATATGTATAATTTCATGTAATCTTTGTGACACCCTATGAAGTAGGAATTTATCTTTAATACATAAGGACACTGAAGCTCACAGAGGTGAAACAATTTTGTTTACAATCATAAGGCTAGTAAGTGACAGAGTCTAGATCTGAATTTTGGTCTTTCTAACTTCAAGCCCTAGGCTCTTTCCACTATACTCTGCTCAAAGCCTAGGCTTTTTCCACTGTACTCTGTACAGAAACCATGGGTATATTTTAGGGACTGGCCCGTGGCTCACTCGGGAGAGTGTGGTGCTGATAATACCAAGGCCACGGGTTCAGATCCTATATAGGGATGGCCAGGTAGTTCACTGGCTGAGCGTGGTGCTGACAACACCAAGCCAAGGATTAGGATCCCCTTACCAGTCATCTTATAAAAAAAAAAAGAAAAAAAGAAAGAAACCATGGGTATATTTTCACTGCTTTATCTAATTATTTCCCATCTACCCACTAATCAACAGAGGAAAAACTCCACTGCCTTTTGCCATTAAGTATTAGCAGAAAGGATTCAATATGGGGTATTTGTCCCACTACTTTCAAGACTAAGAACAGACTCCAGAGCAAACAGAATGATTAATATGAGTCCTGAACAGAGATGAAGAGATCAGAACCCTGCTTCCAGGAAGGAAAAGTCAAAAACCATTACTTTTCCTCTCTTGTATCTAAAAACTCTTGCTCCTTTGAGGTTTGCACCATCTGGCTCTATCACTCCCTACCCCACTTCCTCATCTGTCATCAACCACCCTCCCGATTAATCCTCTCTCTTCACTGCACCTGGGTCACAATCTTCTGCTCTTGCCCACATCCTATCATCCTAAATCATTTCAATGTCCACATAGAGATGACTCTTTCAATACACTAGCCTCACAGTTCCCTGTCATGCTCAGCTTCTCAGACCTTCACCTCTGCTGTATTTCACTACCCACAGAGACCTAGCTGTCACACAGAACAGCTCCATATCAGACAACTTAACTCCAATATTCCACTTTCTGACCACAACGTCTTCCCACTCCCCAGCTTACTTACACTACATTTGCTCAGTGAACTAATTCAAGAAATCACAAATTCTTCAAGTCCAAAACTGAACTCATCATCTACTGTTTCTTGCCTTAGTTAACATTACCACCATCAACCTAGTCACCCAAGCCAAAACCTGAGCTTCACACTGGATTCCTCACCCTTTCATATGCACATCCAATCAATCATAAAGGCTTACAGATTTTCTCAAACTCATCCCTTTCTCTTCATTCCTATGACATTTAAAAAAATGTTACTTCAGGGGCTGGCCAATTAGCTCAGTTGGTTAGAGCATGGTGCTGTAACACTAAGGTCCAGGGTTCCATCCCTGTACTGACCAGTTGCTTCAGTCACGTCTGATAAAAACCTTTCAGTGATCAAAAAAAAAAAAAAATCACCTATTCCATTAATTTCAAGATACTTATACATACAAAGTCCACCATGACATGGCCTCTGCCTGTATTTCCCACCTCACAACTTACCACTTATATCTTTATTATCACATTATTTATTTTCATTTATTTACTTACTTTTTGCAGCTGGCCAGTGCAGGACCCAAACCCTTGACCTTGACCTTGTTAAACCCTTGACCTTGTTATCAAAACTGTGCTTTAACCAGCTGTGCCAACCAGCCGGCTTCCCTTTATTGTCATATTCTTAACAGTTCCAAACTGCTTGTGTTTCTCTATGCAAGCCATTCCTTTTCTCACGATGATGCCTTTGCTCAAGCTGTTTTCTCTGTTTGAAGCACACTTTCTGGTCATCTTTGTCTAACTTACTTACCATCTAAGATTTAGGTCAGGTGTTATTTCTTCCCAAAGTCTTCCCTCAACTCCTAGGCTAGTCTTAGTGCCCTCATCTTTGAGCAACCACAGCTATGCACAGCTCTCACCTCTAATTCTGGGATGACCTATTTAATCATTTAATTAACCAGCTCTAGACGGATTGGAAATGTATCTTATTCATCTTTGTACACTCAACTAAGCAGAGTACATAGCACAGTGCCTCAAACATAGTTGATACATAAAGTGAAGGTTAGAACATACTAAGTTTTGAAGTTTCAGGGGGATAATGACACCAGTTCTCACGGTTGAGTACTCCCTACCTTCAATTCCAAGTTCTTTGAAGGGAAGGAAACAGAGCCTTTCCTGGATCTGTACAGTTCTGTACAGAGTGGTGCTATATGAATTTTTACTCAACTTACTTACATAAAAAGGAAACAGCATTTGCACAGACATACCAAAAATCAAAACTTGACATATGTGCTACAAACTTCAAAACCACTGACCAACTTAAAAAATGAAGACATAAAAACAAAGACAAAGAACCAATTCTGACTGCTGGCATGTCCTTGTCTGAGTTATAAAAACAGAGAAACTTTGCTTAGAACTTGAACAGGGTCCCAGATATAAAAGCTTGGCATTTTATCTACAAGGCCATCATCAGTTTCTGCTGGGCTTAAAAAATTACCAACCCGCAGTGTTGCTTAGGCAGAGGATTAAGAGGCTGGTAAAAGATCCTTTTTCAAAACGTAACCCATGCACCACCACCAAGGCTAAATGACAAAAAAGCAAGTAAAAAATAATACTGGTAAGTAAGCAATAAAAAGTATCCTTTTTCATTGTAATTTTGGGCCTTCTGCTGGCAGTTAAAAATATAGCAAAGCATTCAATGTTATAAAGCATTTCCCTCTCCAACCAAATCTTAAATTGCAGTTTGGCACCAAACCAGGTCTCCATCATTTTCAGAGAAAAAGATAAGCTCTTCTATTGGCACAGCACTTTACACTTTATACTTTAAAACTCTTCAGTCTGGGGGGTTAGCTCAGTTGGTTAGAGCACAGCCTTGTAACACCAAGGTCAGGGGTCTGGATCCCCATACCAATGGCAGCCAAAAAAAAAAGCCTCTGACACACATTAGCTCATTTGATAAAGAGTTTATAGACATCTTTAATAAGAGGGAAAAATCGAAAATTTCAAAGAAATAGGATCTCTTGTAGTTGGCTTGAGCTTTTTTATGTTTTAAAGTTCAAAACACAGCACAGAAATGAGGAAGGAAAGAGAACACTTTTTATTTAAGTGGGTCAATCCTTGGGGCCAAGGAGCTTCCTGGAGAAACTTACTAGGTTTTGCTCCCTTGCTTACATTAAGAAGCTCTCCTTTAAAGGGTATATACAACTCATCCAGAGAACAGATAGAAGAACCAGCATATGAGAAACTGAAGTAATTGGAATCAGCGAAGACAAAACTCGGGGGACATGATTACCACCTTCAGATACCTTAACGGCTGCCCATATGGGAAAAGAACTAGGAAGGATGGGAGGCAGCTGTTTCTTTCAACCTACAACTAAATCTGTCCAGGAACAGAATGAGTTTACTTGGGAAGAGATTAGCTTCCCATGAGTGGAAGAGGTATCCAGACAGGTTCGTCCAATTACCAGGGTGAAATTTGGGATTTTCAAAGATACTTTGGCATAGGAAGGGAAAAAGAGACCTTAGAAGACTTTTAAATTCTTTTCCAGCCTAGAGATGTTCTGGGGTTCACTAATCTCCCGGAAAGCCCTTTCATTGCTCTCGGGCATGGCCCACAGCTGTGCCCACGTGTCCAGCTCTCCACTTTCCCCCCATCCCCCCGCCCCGGGCCGATTGCTCACTTCGGTGCCCAGCTGCTCCCACCCACTTCTGAGGTTTGAAACCTGCTCTCCCCGCCCGTTTCCGGCAGGGCTCTGGGGCAGGCGGCACACGTGAGTTGTCTCGGCTCAGCTCTCCCCGCTGATGCCCAGCCCGGAGGACCGCTGCTGACAGCTCTGGCTCGCAGGTGCCCCCGACGCTCAGTCGGGCCATGCCACCCGCCAACCTCGGTCCTCACGTGCCCCGAACCGGGAGCCGGCCGGCGAGCACCCACAGGCGTTCCCTCAGCTCTGCCATCTGAGCAGCCCTACTAACCCAACCCGCGCACAGACCGACATCACACCGACTGCCGGCCCCAAGCCAACCCTCCCCGGCCCACCCCAGCCCCGTCGGCCTGGACACAGCGACCCCGCACTGACCGTCCCGCGAGGCAGACCCTCCAGAAGGCCCCTGTCCTTGGGTCTCCCGCGCCGGGCCCCCGGGTCGTCCCTGCCGCGTCAAGGCCGCCGACCGGACACTGGGCCGCACTGGCCCAACAGCAGATGCAGAACGGGCCGCTGGCGCTCGGATCCGGGCTGACACGGCCGGGAAAGGGCCGCGGCCCCGCGCGGACCACACACGGCCAGGCCGACCCGACAGACAGACGGCTCTCGGGCCGGGAGCGGTGGACGCAGCGGCCGCGCAGGTCCCGCCGCCGCCTTCTCGCCCCGACC